>NC_092046.1:114962498-115007239 GCF_003086295.3 Arachis hypogaea | reverse complement strand
TTATTTTATTTTTAAAACTTAATTTTCGAAAATTACTAACATTTTTCAAACCATTTTCAAAATCACTAACTCCTTTCAAAAATATTTTCGAAAATTCCCTCTTTCTCTCTCATTCTATTCTATTTATCCATTCATATCCTAACATCTCATCTCACATCTCTTCCATTCGTACAGTTGCATTTCTTCCTTTACATCACATTCTTTGTCTCCCCCTTCTCTTCCACTCACAAAGGGATCCCTATACTGTGGTATAGAGGATCTCTATTATTATTATCATTTTTCTGGCCATTCTTCCTTGTCATATGAGCAGGAGCAAGGATAAGAACATTCTTGTGGAAGCAGATCCAGAACCTGAAAGGACTCTGAAGAAAAAATTAAGAGAAGCTAAAATACGACAATCCAGAGATAACCTTTCAGAAATTATCAAACAGGAAAAGGAGATGGCAGCCGAATAATAAATAATATAAGGAAGATGCTTGGTGACTTCACTGCACCTAATTCCAATTTACATGGAAGAAGCATCTCCATTCCTGCCATTGGAGCAAACAATTTTGAGCTTAAACCTCAATTAGTTTCTCTAATGCAGCAGAACTGCAAGTTTCATGGACTTCCATCTGAAGATCCTTTTCAGTTCTTAACTGAATTCTTGCAGATATGTGATACTGTTAAGACTAATGGAGTAGATCCTGAAGTCTACAGGCTCATGCTTTTCCCTTTTGCTGTAAGAGACAGAGTTAGATTATGGTTGGATTCTCAACCTAAAGACAGCCTGAACTCTTGGGAATAAGCTGGTCACGGCCTTTCTTAGCCAAGTACTTTCCTCCTCAAAAGCTGAGCAAGCTTAGAGCTGATGTTCAAACCTTCAGACAGAAAGAAGGTGAATCTCTCTATGAAGCTTGGGAAAGATACAAACAGTTGACCAAAAAGTGTCCTTCTGACATGCTTTCAGAATGGACCATCCTGGATATATTCTATGATGGTTTATCTGAGCTATCAAAGATGTCACTGGACACTTCTGCAGGTGGATCCATTCACCTAAAGAAAACGCCTGTAGAAGCTCAAGAACTCATTGACATGGTTGCTAATAACCAGTTCATGTACACTTCTGAAAGGAATCCCGTAATCAATGGACGCCTATGAAGAAGGGAGTTCTTGAGGTTGATACTCTGAATGCCATATTGGCTCAGAACAAAATATTGACTCAGCAAGTCAATATGATCTCTCAGAGTCTGCATGGAATGCAAGCTGCATCCAACAGTACTCAAGAGGCATCTTCTGAAGAAGAAGCCTATGATCCTGAGAACCCTGCAATAGCAGAGGTAAATTACTTAGGTGAACCTTATGGAAACACCTATAACTCAACATGGAGAAATCATCCAAATTTCTCATGGAAGGATCAGAAGCCTCAACAAGGCTTTAATAATGGTGGAAGAAACAGGTTTAGCAATAGCAAGCCTTTTCCATCATCAACTCAGCAACAGACAGAGAACTCTGAACAAAATGCTTCTAATTTAGCAAATCTAGTCTCTGATCTATCTAAGGCCACTGTAAGTTTCATGAATGAAACAAGGTCTTCCATTAGAAATCTGGAAGCACAAGTGGGCCAGCTGAGTAAAAGGATCACTGAAATCCCTCCTAGTACTCTCCCAAGCAATACAGAAGAGAACCCAAAAGGAGAGTGCAAGGCCATTGACATAAGCGCCATGGCCGAACCTGTGAGGAGAGGAGAGGATGTGAATCCCAAGGAGGAAGACCTCCTGGGACGTCCAGTGATCAATAAGGAGCTTCCCTCTGGGGAATCAAAGGACTCTGAGGCTCATCTAGAGACCATAGAGATCCCATTGAACCTCCTTATGCCCTTCATGAGCTCTGATGAGTATTCCTCTTCTGAAGAGAATGAGGATGTTACTGAAGAGCAAACTGCCAAGTTTCTTGGTGCAATCATGAAGCTGAATGCCAAATTGTTTGGCATTGATGCTTGGGAAGTTGAACCTCCCTTGTTCATCAATGAACTAAGTGATCTGGATCAACTGACATTGCCTCAGAAGAGACAGGATCCTGGAAAGTTCATAATACCCTGTACCATAGGCACCATGATCTTTAAGGCTCTGTGTGATCTTGGTTCAGGAATAAACCTCATGACCCTCTCTATAATAGAGAAACTGGGAATCTATGGGGTGCAAGCTGCTAAAATCTCACTAGAGATGGCAAACAGCTCAAGAAAACAGGCTTATGGACAAGTAGAAGATGTATTAGTAAAGGTTGAGGACCTTTACATACCTACTGATTTCATAGTCCTGGATACTGGAAAGGAAGAGGATGAATCCATCATCCTAGGAAGACCTTTCCTGGCCACAGCAAGAGCTGTGATTGATGTTGACAGAGGTGAAATAGTCCTTCAATGGAATGAGAACTCCCTTGTATTCAAAACTCAAGGATCTCCCTCTGCAACCAGGGAGAGGAAGCTTGAAAAGCTTCTCTCAAAGCAGAGTCAACCAGAGCCCCCACAGTCAAACTCTAAGTTTGGTGTTGGGAGGCCACAACCAAACTCTAAGTTTGGTGTTGAACTCCCATATCCAAACTCTAAGTTTGGTGTTGGAGAGTCTCAACAAAGCTCTGCACATCTGTGAGGCTCCATGAGAGCCCACTGTCAAGCTATTGACATTAAAGAAGCGCTTGTTGGGAGGCAACCCAATGTTTATCTAATTCTTATTTTTATTGTTTTTCATGTTTTCTTAGGTTAATGATCATGTGGAGTCACAAAATAAATAGAAAAATCGAAAACGGAATCAAAAACAGCAGAAGAAAAATCACACCCTGGAGGAGCATATGCCTGGCGTTCAAACGCCAGAACAGAGCATGGTTCTGGCGCTGAACGCCCAAATGGACAGCTTCTGAGCGCTGAACGCCAGAACAGGCATGGTTCTGGCGTTCAACGCCAGAAATGGCACACATATGGGCGTTGAACGCCCAAAATGGCCACCAACCTGGCGCTGAACGCCCAGAGTTGGGTACAAAGGCATTTTTACATGCCTAATGGGTGCAGGGATGTAATCCTTGAACACCTCAGGATCTGTGGACCCCACAGGATCCACTCAGGATCTGTGGACCCCACAGGATCCACTCAGGATCTGTGGACCCCACAGGATCCCCACCTACCTCCACTCACTTCTTCTCACCACTCTCTTTCACACAACCCCATAAACACTCTTCCCTAAAAACCCTCACCAATCACATCAATCTCTCTTCCCCACTAAACCTTCACCACTCACATCCACCCACTCTTCCAACAAACCTACCTCATAAACTCCACCTAACTTCAAAATTCAAAACCAATTTCCCACCCAAACCCACCCATATGGCCGAAACCTCCCCCTTCCCTTCCCTATATAATGCCCCCCATTCTTCATAAATTCACACAACACAACCCCTCTATACCCTTCTTGGCCGAACCACATCACCCTCTCCCTCTCCTCCATTTCTTCTTCTTCTTCATCTATCCTTTTGTTTATTGCTCGAGGGCGAGCAATATTCTAAATTTGGTGTGGTAAAAGCATAGCTTTTTTGTTTTTCCATTACCATTGATGGCATCTAAGACCGGAGAATCCTCTAGAAGAGGGAAAGGGAAGATAAAAGCTTCCACATCCGAGTCATGGGAGATGGAAAGGTTCATCTCCAAAGCCCATCAAGACCACTTCTATGATGTTGTGGCCAAGAAGAAGGTGATCCCTGAGGTCCCTTTTAAACTCAAAAGAAATGAGTATCCGGAGATCCGACATGAAATTCAAAGAAGAGGTTGGGGAGTTCTAACAAATCCCATCCAACAAGTCGGCATCCTAATGGTTCAAGAGTTCTATGCCAATGCATGGATCACCAAGAACCATGATCAAAGTAAGAACCCGGATCCAAAGAACTATGTTACAATGGTTCGGGGAAATACTTAGATTTTAGTCCGGAAATGTGAGGTTGGCGTTCAACTTGCCATACATGGAAGAGAACGCACGCCCCTACACAAGAAGAGTCAACTTTGATCAAAGGTTGGACCAAGTCCTTACGAACATATGTGTAGAAGGAGCTCAATGGAAGATTGACTCCAAAGGCAAGCCGGTTCAACTAAGAAGATTGGACCTCAAGCCTATAGCTAGAGGATGGTTGGAGTTTATTCAATGCTCAATCATTCCCACTAGCAACCGGTCTGAAGTTACTATAGACCGGGCCATCATGATCCATAGCATCATGATTGGAGAAGAGGTGGAAGTTCATGAGATTATACCTCAAGAACTCTACAAGGTGGCTGACAAGTCCTCCACCATGGCAAGGTTAGCCTTTCCTCACCTCATTTGCCACCTATGCAATTCAGCTGGAATTGACATAGAGGGAGATATCCTCATTAAAGAGGACAAGCCCATCACTAAGAAAAAGATGGAGCAAGCAAGAGAGCCCAGTCATGGAGCTCAAGAGGCGCAAGAAGCTCATCACCATGAGATTCTGGAAATGCCTCAAATGCACTTTCCTCCACAAAACTATTGGGAGCACATCAACACCTCCCTAGAAGAATTGAGTTCCAATATGGGACAACTAAGGGTGGAACATCAAGAGCACTCCATCATGCTTCATGAAATAAGAGAAGATCAAAAAGCAATGAGGGAGGAGCAACAAAGACAAGGAAGAGACATAGAAGAGCTCAAGGACATCATTGGTTCCTCAAGAAGGAAACGCCACCATCACTAAGGTGGATTCATTCCTTGTTCTTCTTTCTTCTGTTTTTCGTTTTCTATGTTTTGTGCCTATCTATGTTTGTGTCTTCACTACATAATCATTAGTAGTAGTAACTTTGTCTTAAAGTTATAAATGTCCTATGAATCCATCACCTCTCTTAAATGAAAAATGTTTTAATTCAAAAGAACAAGAAGTACATGAGTTTCGAATTTATCCTTGAACTTAGTTTAATTATATTGATGTGGTGATAATGCTTCTTGTTTTCTGAATGAATGCTTGAACAGTGCATATGTCTTTTGAAGTTGTTGTTTAAGAATGTTAAATATGTTGGCTCTTGAAAGAATGATGACTAGGAGACATGTTATTTGATAATCTGAAAAATCATAAAAATGATTCTTGAAGCAAGAAAAAGCAGCAAAAAACAAAGCTTGCAGAAAAAAAAAAAGGAGAAGAAAAAAAATTAGGCGAAAAAAAAAATAGAAGGAAAAAGAAAAAGCAAGCAGAAAAAGCCAATAACCCTTAAAACCAAAAGGCAAGGGCAAATAAAAAGGATCCCAAGGCTTTAGGCATCAGTGGATAGGAGGGCCTAAAGGAATAAAATCCTGGTCTAAGCGGCTAAACCAAGATGTCCCTAACCATGTGCTTGTGGCGTGTAGGTGTCAAGTGAAAACTTGAGACTGAGCGGTTAAAGTCAAGTTCCAAAGCAAAAAAAGAGTGTGCTTAAGAACCCTGGACACCTCTAATTGGGACTTTAGCAAAGCTGAGTCACAATCTGAAAGGGTTCACCCAATTATGTGTCTGTGGCATTTATGTATCTGGTGGTAACACTGGAAAACAAAGTGCTTAGGGCCACGGCCAAGACTCATAAAGAAGCTGTGTTCAAGAATCATCATACTGAACTAGGAGAGTCAATAACACTATTCGAAATCTGAAATTCCTATAGATGCCAATCATTCTGAACCTCAATGGATAAAGTGAGATGCCAAAACTATTCAAGAGGCAAAAAGCTATAAGTCCCGCTCATATGATTGAAGCTCTGTTTCATTGATGGTTTGGAATTCATAGTATATTCTCTTCTTTTTATCCTATTTGATTTTCAGTTGCTTGGGGACAAGCAACAATTTAAGTTTGGTGTTGTGATGAGCGGATAATTTATACGCTTTTTGACATTGTTTTTAGTATGTTTTTAGTAGGATCTAGTTACTTTTAGGGATGTTTTCATTAGTTTTTATGTTAAATTCACATTTCTGGACTTTACTATGAGTTTGTGTGTTTTTCTGTGATTTCAGGTATTTTCTGGCTGAAATTGAGGGACTTGAGCAGAAATCAGATTCAGAGGTTGAAAAAGGACTACTGATGCTGTTGGATTCTGACCTCCCTGCACTCAAAGTGGATTTTCTGGAGCTACAGAACTCGAAATGGCGCGCTTCCAATTGTGTTGGAAATAGACATCCAGGGCTTTCCAGCAATATATAATAGTCCATACTTTGGCCAAGAATTGACGACGTAAACTGGCGTTCAACGCCAGCCTTCTGCCCAAATCTGGCGTCCAGCGCCAGAAAAGGATCCAAAACCAGAGTTGAACGCCCAAACTGGCACAGAAACTGGCGTTCAACTCCACAAATGGCCTCTGCACGTGCAACACTTAAGCTCAGCCCAAACACACACCAAGTGGGCCCCGAAAGTGGATTTATACATCAAATACTTACTCATGTAAACCCTAGTAGCTAGTTTATTATAAATAGGACCTCTTACTATTGTATTAGGCATCTTTGGTCTCAGTTTTATTCCATAGTTCATCTTAGGAGACTATTGATCACGTTTTAGGGGGCTGGCCATCTCGGCCATGCCTGGACCTTTCACTTATGTATTTTCAACGGTAGAGTTTCTACACTCCATAGATTAAGGTGTGGAGCTCTGCTGTTCCTCAAAGATTAATGCAAGTACTACTGTTTTCTATTCAATTCATCTTATTTCGCTTCTAAGATATCCATTCGCACCCAAGAACGTGATGAAGGTGATGATTAAGTGTGACGCTCATCACCATTCTCCCTTATGAATGCGTGCCTGACAAACACTTCTGTTATACATGAATTAAGCTAGAATGAGTATCTCTTAGATTTCCTAACCAGAATCTTCGTGGCGTAAGCTAGAATGATGGCGGCATTCAAGAGAATCCGGAAAGTCTAAACCTTGTCTGTGGTATTCCGAGTAGGATTCAATGATTGAATGACTGTGATGAGCTTCAAACTCGCGATTGTTGGGCGTTAGTGACAGACGCAAAAGGAGGGTGAATCCTATTCCAGCATGATCGAGAACCGACAGATGAATAGCCATGCCGTGACAGGGTGCGTGAGCATATTATTCACTGAGAGGAGGGGATGTAGCCACTGACAACGGTGATGCCCTTGCATACAGCCAGCCATGGAAAGGAGTAAGACTGATTGGATGAAGATAGCAGGAAAGCAGAGGTTCAGAGGAACGAAAAGCATCTCCATTCGCTTATCTGAAATTCCTACCAATGAATTACATAAGTATCTCTATCCCTATTTTATTATATTAAATTCGAAAACACCATTATCACTTTATATCTGCCTGACTGAGATTTACAAGGTGACCATAGCTTGCTTCATACCAACAATCTCCGTGGGATTCGACCCTTACTCACGTAAGGTATTACTTGGACGACCCAGTGCACTTGCTGGTTAGTTGTATCGAAGTTGTGACAATTATGAATTAAGATCAGAGCACCAAGCTTTGGAGCCATTACCAGGATTGTTCGAGCCTGGAGATCACAATTTCGTGCACCAAGTTTTTGGCGCCGTTGCCGGGGATTGTTCGTGTTTGAACAACTGACAGATTATTTTGTTGCTTAGATTAGGAAAAATCTTTCTTTTTTTTTGGTTTAGAGTCTTTTATTATTTATCCCTTGTTAAAATACTTTAAACTTACAGCTCAGTTATTTAGAACGTGGTGTTTATGTTCATGATAATTGGCTATCATATTTTTTTAAAAACCTTTTTCAAAAATAATTTTTCTATTAAATCCTGTGCCAAACTTTAAGTTTGGTGTTTTCAAAAATAATCTTTCTTAAAATGCCAGAAACAAGGCAGGATTGGCGTTCAACGCCAGAAATGGGCAAGAATCTGGCGTTGAACGCCCAAAGGGGGCCTAATCCAGCGTTGAACGCCCAAAATGGGCACATTTCTGGCGTTCAGGCGCCAGGAACAGACAGTGAGTTGGCGTCTAACGTCACTCCAGCTTCTGACTCTGGTACTCAATTGCCAGTGAGGGATCAGACACACACAAGTGCTGATAACAACCCCTCTAAAAAGTCTTCTTTAACCACTAAGGTTGAGGAATATAAAGCCAAGATACCTTATCCTCAAAAACTCCGGAAAGAGGAGCAGGATAAGCAATTTGCTTGCTTTGCAGATTATCTAAGGACTCTTGAAATAAAGATTCCTTTTGCAGAGGCACTTGAGCAAATACCTTCTTATGCCAAGTTCATGAAAGAGATCTTGAGTCATAAAAAGGAGTGGAGAGAAACAGAAAGAGTTCTCCTCACTGAAGAATGCAGTGCAGTCATTCTGAAAAGCTTTCCTGAAAAGCTTAAAGACCCTGGGAGTTTTCTGATACCATGCATATTGGAAGGTGATTGCACCAAGACAGCCTTATGCGATCTTGGGGCAAGCATCAACCTAATACCTGCATCCACTATCAGGAAGCTTGGCTTAACTGAAGAAGTTAAACCAACCCGGATATGTCTCCAACTTGCTGATGGTTCCACTAAATACCCATCAGGCGTGATTGAGGACATGATTGTCAGAGTTGGGCCATTCGCCTTTCCCATTGACTTTGTTGTGCTGGAAATGGAGGAGCACAAGAGTGCCACTCTCATTCTAGGAAGACCCTTCCTAGCAACTGGACGATCCCGCATTGACGTCCAACAGGGGGAAATAACCCTGAGAGTCAATGATGACGAGTTCAAGTTGAACGCTGTCAAAGCCATGCAGCATCCAGACACATCAACAGACTGCATGAAAGTTGACCTTATTGACTCTTTGGTAGAAGAGATCAACATGGCTGAGAGTCTCGAATCAGAGTTGGAAGACATCTTTAAAGATGTTCAGCCTGATTTGGAGGATTCAGGGGACATGAAAGAGCCTCTGAACTTTCTTCTGAAAGAGGAAAAACCTCCTAAACCAGAGCTCAAGCCACTGCCACCATCCTTGAAATATGCATTTCTAGGAGAAGGTGACACCTTTCCAGTGATCATAAGCTCTGCTTTAAATTCACAGGAAGAGGAAGCACTTATTCAAGTGCTAAGGACACACAAGACAGCTCTTGGGTGGTCCATAGGTGACCTTAAGGGCATAAGCCCAGCTAGATACATGCACAAAATCCTACTGGAGGATAATGCCAAACCAGTGGTTCAACCACAGAGGCGGCTAAATCCAGCCATGAAGGAAGTGGTGCAGAAAGAGGTCACCAAATTACTAGAGGTTGGGATTATTTATCCCATTTCTGATAGCCCCTGGGTGAGCCCTGTTCAAGTCGTCCCAAAAAAGGGAGGCATGACAGTGATTCATAATGAAAAAAATGAACTGGTTCCTACAAGAACAGTTACAGGGTGGCGCATGTGTATTGACTACAGAAGGCTCAATACAGCCACCAGAAAGGATCATTTTCCTTTACCATTCATAGACCAGATGCTAGAGAGACTAGCAGGTCATGATTATTACTGCTTTTTGGATGGCTACTCAGGCTATAACCAGATTACAGTAGATCCCCAGGATCAAGAGAAAACAGCATTCACATGTCCATCCGGAGTGTTTGCTTATAGAAGGATGCCCTTTGGGCTATGCAATGCACCTGCAACCTTCCAGAGATGCATGCTCTCTATTTTCTCTGATATGGTGGAAAAATTTTTGGAAGTCTTCATGGATGACTTCTCAGTATATGGAGACTCATTCAGCTCCTGTCTTGATCACCTGAAACTTGTTCTGAAAAGATGCCAAGAAACCAACCTAGTTTTAAACTGGGAAAAGTGTCACTTCATGGTGACTGAAGGAATTGTTCTTGGGCATAAAATCTCAAACAAGGGAATAGAGGTGGATCAAGCAAAAATAGAGGTAATTGAAAAATTACCACCACCTGCCAATGTTAAGGCAATCAGAAGCTTTCTGGGGCATGCAGGATTCTATAGGAGGTTTATAAAGGATTTTTCAAAAATCGCAAAACCTCTAAGCAATCTGCTAGCTGCTGACACGCCATTTGTGTTTGACACAGCATGCCTGCAGGCGTTTGAAATGCTGAAAGCTAAGCTGGTCACAGCACTAGTCATTTCTGCACCGGACTGGACATTGCCATTTGAGTTAATGTGTGATGCCAGTGATCATGCCATTGGTGCAGTATTGGGACAGAGGCATGACAAGCTTCTGCATGTCATTTATTATGCCAGTCGCGTTCTAAATGATGCCCAGAAAAATTACACAACCACAGAAAAAGAACTACTTGCAGTGGTTTACGCCATTGACAAGTTCAGATCATACTTAGTAGGATCAAAAGTGATTGTGTATACTGACCATGCTGCTCTTAAATATCTACTCACAAAGCAGGATTCAAAACCCAGGCTCATCAGATGGGTATTGCTTCTGCAAGAGTTTGATATAGAAATAAGAGACAGAAAAGGGACAGAGAACCAAGTGGCTGATCATCTGTCCCGGATAGAGCCAGTGAAAGGGACGTCCCTCCCCTTTCTTGAGATCTCTGAGACGTTCCCTGATGAGCATCTATTTGCCATTCAGGAAGCACCATGGTTTGCCGATATTACAAACTATAAAGCTGCAAGGTTCATACCCAAGGAGTACAATAGAATACAAAAGAAGAAATTAGTTACTAATGCAAAGTACTACTTGTGGGATGAACCCTATCTCTTTAAGAGATGTGCAGACGGAATTATCCGTAGGTGTGTCCCCAGAGAGGAAGCACAGAGAATCCTATGGCATTGCCACAGATCTCAATATGGAGGCCATTTCGGAGGTGAGCGAACAGCCACCAAGGTCCTCCAATGCGGCTTCTATTGGCCCACACTCTATAAAGATTCCCGAGAGTTTGTACGTAATTGTGACAGTTGCCAAAGAGCTGGTAATCTACCTCATGGTTACGCCATGCCTCAACAAGGAATCTTGGAAATAGAGTTGTTTGATGTATGGGGAATTGACTTCATGGGACCTTTCCCACCATCATACTCAAACACTTATATTCTTGTGGCAGTTGACTATGTATCAAAATGGGTTGAGGCTATTGCCACACCCACCAATGATACTAAAACAGTGCTGAAGTTCCTCCAGAAACATATCTTTAGCAGGTTTGGTGTCCCTAGAGTGTTAATCAGTGATGGGGGCACTCACTTCTGCAATAAACAGCTTTACTCTGCCATGGTTCGGTATGGAATTCGCCACAAGGTGGCCACTCCATATCATCCACAAACCAATGGGCAGGCTGAAGTCTCTAACAGAGAATTAAAGAGAATCCTGGAACGGACAGTAAATACCCGTAGAAAGGATTGGGCAAGGAGCTTGGATGATGCTCTGTGGGCTTACAGAACAGCATTCAAGACCCCTATAGGGACCTCTCCATACCAGCTCGTGTATGGTAAGGCATGCCACTTGCCCGTGGAACTGGAACATAAGGCCTACTGGGCAACCAGATTCCTAAACTTAGATGCCAAATTAGCAGGAGAAAAACGATTGCTCCAGCTAAATGAGCTAGAGGAATTCAGATTCACAGCTTTCGAAAATGCCAAGCTTTATAAAGAAAAATCAAAAAAATGGCATGACAGAAAGCTGTCATCTAGAATCTTTGAACCAGGACAGAAGGTCCTGTTGTTTAACTCTAGACTTAGGCTATTCCCCGGGAAACTGAAATCCCGGTGGAGGGGACCATACGTGATTACAAGTGTGTCACCATATGGTTATGTGGAGCTTCAAGATATTGATTCTGATAAGAAGTTCATTGTCAATGGACAGAGAATCAAGCATTATCTTGAAGGCAACACTGAGCAAGAATGCTCAAGGCTGAAGCTAGAAAGCTCAGCAAGGTCCAGCTAAAGACAATAAAGAAGCGCTTGCTGGGAGGCAACCCAGCCATGGGGCAACAATCCTCTAAGCATTTTGCCCTATTTCTATCTTTATTTTTTATATAGAGTTCATTGACAACAAGGTAAATAATCATTTACAGAAGACCTCGGCACACAAAACAGAGTAAAAGAGCTCAATGGCAAGAAAACGCCAGTAAAGGGGCATTTTGGGCGTTCAGCGCCCAAAATGGGTATTCACTGGGCGCTGAACGCCAGAAATGGCCACCCACTGGGCGTTGAACGCCAGGAATGGCAGCAACTGGGCGCTGAACGCCCAGGAGATCAGCATTTGGGCGCTGAACGCCCAAAACAGGCAGTATTTGGGCGTTCAAACGCCAGGAGGACAGGGAGGAGCCAAATCCAGTAATCCCACACGTATTTCCATTCTAATTTATAATTTTATGATTCAATACATGATTTTATTTACATAAACATGTCAAGAACCCTGATTTCTAAAAATCCTACCCTCAGAATATCAAATGTATCTTAATTCATAAGCACACACTCTCTTTGCAAAATCAATCCAACTCTTTTCAAATATTTTCCAAAAACAAATCTATCTTTTTCACCCTAAAATCTTTTCAATATCTTTTTCATATTATCTTTTTCAAAAACCCAGATTTATCTTTTTCAAAAATCTATCCTATCTTTTCAAAATCAAACTATATCTTCTATCTTATCTTTTTCACTCTAAAATCTTTTCAATATCTTTTTCATATTATCTTTTTCAAAAACCCATATTTATCTTTTTCAAAAATCTATCCTATCTTTTCAAAATCAAACTATATCTTCTATCTTATCTTTTTCAACTCAATCTTTTTATCTTATCTCTTCCAATTTTTCGAAAATCCACCCCCCACCCCTTTAAATTGGGTTCGGCCTCCCCCCTCCTCCATCAACAAGTGCACCTCGATCTCCTTCTATCCCTCTCCTTTCTTTTCTTTTGCTTGAGGACAAGCAAACCTCTAAGTTTGGTGTGTTTATCCGAGATCACTAAGATCATGGCTCCCAAAGGAAAACAATCCACTCCAAGAGGCAAGAAAGAGAGCGTTCCAAAACCACTTTGGAATCAAGGGAAGTTCTTATCTAAAGAACATTCAGACCATTATCTTAAAGTAATGGGTCTGAGATCAGTGATCCCGGAAGTGAGATTCGATCTGAAAGAAGATGAATATCCGGAGATCCAGGAGCAAATTCGAATCAGGAACTGGGAAGTCCTAGCTAATCCTGAAACGAAAGTAGGAAGGAACATGGTCCAGGAGTTCTATGCTAATATGTGGCAGACTGACAAGCAAAGACTATCTGGAACAGCCTGCTACGAATTTCGGACCATGGTCAGGGGAAAGATTGTTCATACCACCCCTGACAAGATCAGAGAGATATTAAAGCTACCGCAGCTAAAGGATGATCCAGACTCCTTCAACAGGAGGATGATGAGAGCAGACATTGGCCTGGATAAGATTCTAGAGGACATCTGTATCCCTGGAGCTAGGTGGACCACCAACACAAAGGGCATCCCAAATCAACTCAAGAGGGAGGATCTCAAACCAGTTGCCAGAGGATGGCTGGACTTCATTGGGCGTTCTCTGTTGCCCACCAGCAACCGTTCTAAAGTCACAGTTAAAAGAGCAGTGATGATTCATTGCATCATGATGGGAAAAGAAGTGGAGGTTCATCAGCTGATTTCAACAGAGCTCTATAAGATTGCTAACAAAAATTCAAGAGAGGCCAGGTTGGCTTATCCAAGCGTGATTTCTCTGCTCTGCAAGGACGCTGGAGTCAAGATGGGAATAACTGAATATATCCTAATTGAAAAGTCAATCACCAAAGCATCAATGGAGAGACAACAAGCACAGGAGGAACATATCAAGAAGAGAGTACAGGAATTCCTCCCAGAGATTCCTCAAGCGGAATATTGGGAATATCTTGAGACGTCTGTCACCAAGATACAGGAAGCTATGGAGCAAATAATAAAACAACAGAAGGAACACAGTCAAATGCTGACCCATATGCTTAAAGAACAAGAGGAGCAGGGACGTGACTTAAGGGAACTGAAGCGCCAAAAGTCTTCTGTGATACCAAGCCTCCCAAGGATCAGAGGAACTCCCATACCCCCAGAATAAAGGTTGTTAATTTCCAATTTCTGCCTTAACTCTGTGACAGTGTCCTTATAAAAAGTTTACCTTAGAAGTCATATAATAGTAATTAGTATCTATTTGATTTTATCTCCAATTAAGCTATAGTTTATTTTTTTCATCATCATTAAACATGAATAAAATAGTAGATCTTTTGAATAAGAAGCAATAAAATTTCGAGTTTAAATAAAACAAATTCTAATTGGTTAAATGTGGTGGCAATGCTTTCTGTCTTCTGAATGAATGCTTGAACAGTGCATATGTCTTTTGAATTTGTTGTTTAAGACTGTTAAATATGTTGGCTCTTGAAAGAATAATGAACATGAGACATGTTATTGATAATCTGAAAAATCATAAAAATGATTCTTGAAGCAAGAAAAAGCAGCAAAGAACAAAGCTTGCAGAAAAAAAAAAGCAAGCAGAAAAAGCCAATAACCCTTAAAACCAAAAGGCAAGGGCAATTAAAAAGGATCCCAAGGCTTTGAGCATCAGTGGATAGGAGGGCCTAAAGGACTGAAATCCTGGTCTAAGCGGCTAAACCAAGCTGTCCCTAACCATGTGCTTGTGGCGTGCAGGTGTCAAGTGAAAACTTGAGACTGAGCGGTTAAAGTCAAGGTCCAAAGCAAAAAAAAGAGTGTGCTTAAGAACTCTGGACACCTCTAATTGGGGACTTTAGCAAAGCTGAGTCACAATCTGATAAGGTTCACCCAGTTATGTGTCTGTGGCATTTATGTATCCGGTAGTAATACTGGAAAACAAAGTGCTTAGGGCCACAGCCAAGACTCATAAAGAAGCTGTGTTCAAGAATCATCACACTGAACTAAGAGAATCAATAACACTATCTGAATTCTGAGTTCCTATAGATGCCAATCACTCTGAGCTTCAATGGATAAAGTGAGATGCCAAAACTGTTCAGAAGCAAAAAGCTACTAGTCCCGCTCATCTAATTAGAATCTGAGCTTCATTCAAAAACTCTGAGATATTATTGCTTCTCAACCTATTAGTCTTCTATTTTATTTGTCTAGTTGCTTGAGGACAAGCAACAGTTTAAGTTTGGTGTTGTGATGAGCGGATATTTTATACGCTTTTTGGGGATAATTTCATATAGTTTAGAGTATGTTTTAGTTAGTTTTTAGTCTATTTCTAGTAGTTTTTAGGAAAAATTCATATTTCTGGACTTTACTATGAGTTGTGTGTTTTTCTGTAATTTCAGGTATTTTTCTGGCTGAAATTGAAGGAGCTGAGAAAAAATCTGATTCAGGCTGAAAAAGGACTGCTAATGCTGTTGGATTCTGACCTCCCTGCACTCAAATTGGATTTTCTGGAGCTACAGAACTCGAAATGGCATGCTTCCAATTGCATTGGAAAGTAGACATCCAGGGCTTTCCAGCAATATATAATAGTCCATACTTTGCACAAGGATAGACGACGTAAACTGGCGTTCAACGCCAGTTCTCTGCCCAATTCTGGCGTCCAGCGCCAGAATAGGATAAAAAACTGGAGTTGAACGCCCAAACTGGCATAAAAACTGGCGTTCAACTCCACAAATGGCCTCTGCACGTGACTCACTCAAATCTCAGCCCCAGCACACACCAAGTGAGCCCCAGAAGTGGACCTCTGCATCATCCATCATAGTCCACTCATATTTTGTAACCCTAGGCTACTAGTTTAGTATTTAAACAACTTTTAGAGACTTATTTTGTACCTCATGAGATTTCAGATCTAAACTTTGTATTCTCTAATGGCATGAGTCTCTAAACCCCATTGTTGGGGGTGAGGAGCTCTGCTGTGTCTCAATGAATTAATGCAAGTATTTCTGTTTTCCATTCAAACACGCTTGTTCCTATCTAAGATGTTCATTCGCGCTTAACTGTGATGAAGGTGATGATCCGTGACATTCATCACCTTCCTCAAACCATGAACGCGTGCCTGACAACCACCTCCGTTCTATATACGATTGAATGAGTATCTCTTAGATTCCTTAATCAGAATCTCCGTGGTATAAGCTAGAACTGATGGCAGCATTCATGAGAATCCGGAAAGTCTAAACCTTTTCTGTGGTATTCCGAGTAGGATTCAAGGATTGAATGACTGTGACGAGCTTCAAACTCGCGATTTCAGGGCGTTAGTGACAGACGCAAAAGGATAGTAAATCCTATTCCGGCATGATCGAGAACCGACAGATGAATAGCCGCGCCGTGACAGGGTGCGTGAGCATATTATTCACTGAGAGGATAAGATGAAGCCATTGACAAGGGTGATGCCTCCAGACGATTAGCCGTGCCGTGACAGGGCATTGGATCATTTTCCCGTGAGATGACCGAAAGTAGCCATTGATAGTGGTGATGTATCACATAAAGCCAGCCATGGAAAGGAGTAAGACTGATTGGATGAAGATAGCAGGAAAGCAGAGGTTCAGAGGAACGAAAAGCATCTCCATTCGCTTATCTGAAATTCCTACCAATGAATTACATAAGTATCTCTATCCCTATTTTATTATATTAAATTCGAAAACACCATTATCACTTTATATCTGCCTGACTGAGATTTACAAGGTGACCATAGCTTGCTTCATACCAACAATCTCCGTGGGATTCGACCCTTACTCACGTAAGGTATTACTTGGACGACCCAGTGCACTTGCTGGTTAGTTGTATCGAAGTTGTGACAATTATGAATTAAGATCAGAGCACCAAGCTTTGGAGCCATTACCAGGATTGTTCGAGCCTGGAGATCACAATTTCGTGCACCAAGTTTTTGGCGCCGTTGCCGGGGATTGTTCGTGTTTGAACAACTGACAGATTATTTTGTTGCTTAGATTAGGAAAAATCTTTCTTTTTTTTTGGTTTAGAGTCTTTTATTATTTATCCCTTGTTAAAATACTTTAAACTTATAGCTCAGTTATTTAGAACGTGGTGTTTATGTTCATGATAATTGGCTATCATATTTTTTTTAAAAACCTTTTTCAAAAATAATTTTTCTATTAAATCCTGTGCCAAACTTTAAGTTTGGTGTTTTCAAAAATAATCTTTCTTAAAATGCCAGAAACAAGGCAGGATTGGCGTTCAACGCCAGAAATGGGCAAGAATCTGGCGTTGAACGCCCAAAGGGGGCCTAATCCAGCGTTGAACGCCCAAAATGGGCACATTTCTGGCGTTCAGGCGCCAGGAACAGACAGTGAGTTGGCGTCTAACGTCACTCCAGCTTCTGACTCTGGTACTCAATTGCCAGTGAGGGATCAGACACACACAAGTGCTGATAACAACCCCTCTAAAAAGTCTTCTTTAACCACTAAGGTTGAGGAATATAAAGCCAAGATACCTTATCCTCAAAAACTCCGGAAAGAGGAGCAGGATAAGCAATTTGCTTGCTTTGCAGATTATCTAAGGACTCTTGAAATAAAGATTCCTTTTGCAGAGGCACTTGAGCAAATACCTTCTTATGCCAAGTTCATGAAAGAGATCTTGAGTCATAAAAAGGAGTGGAGAGAAACAGAAAGAGTTCTCCTCACTGAAGAATGCAGTGCAGTCATTCTGAAAAGCTTTCCTGAAAAGCTTAAAGACCCTGGGAGTTTTCTGATACCATGCATATTGGAAGGTGATTGCACCAAGACAGCCTTATGCGATCTTGGGGCAAGCATCAACCTAATACCTGCATCCACTATCAGGAAGCTTGGCTTAACTGAAGAAGTTAAACCAACCCGGATATGTCTCCAACTTGCTGATGGTTCCACTAAATACCCATCAGGCGTGATTGAGGACATGATTGTCAGAGTTGGGCCATTCGCCTTTCCCATTGACTTTGTTGTGCTGGAAATGGAGGAGCACAAGAGTGCCACTCTCATTCTAGGAAGACCCTTCCTAGCAACTGGACGATCCCTCATTGACGTCCAACAGGGGGAAATAACCCTGAGAGTCAATGATGACGAGTTCAAGTTGAACGCTGTCAAAGCCATGCAGCATCCAGACACATCAACAGACTGCATGAAAGTTGACCTTATTGACTCTTTGGTAGAAGAGATCAACATGGCTGAGAGTCTCGAATCAGAGTTGGAAGACATCTTTAAAGATGTTCAGCCTGATTTGGAGGATTCAGGGGACATGAAAGAGCCTCTGAACTTTCTTCTGAAAGAGGAAAAACCTCCTAAACCAGAGCTCAAGCCACTGCCACCATCCTTGAAATATGCATTTCTAGGAGAAGGTGACACCTTTCCAGTGATCATAAGCTCTGCTTTAAATTCACAGGAAGAGGAAGCACTTATTCAAGTGCTAAGGACACACAAGACAGCTCTTGGGTGGTCCATAGGTGACCTTAAGGGCATAAGCCCAGCTAGATGCATGCACAAAATCCTACTGGAGGATAATGCCAAACCAGTGGTTCAACCACAGAGGCGGCTAAATCCAGCCATGAAGGAAGTGGTGCAGAAAGAGGTCACCAAATTACTAGAGGTTGGGATTATTTATCCCATTTCTGATAGCCCCTGGGTGAGCCCTGTTCAAGTCGTCCCAAAAAAGGGAGGCATGACAGTGATTCATAATGAAAAAAATGAACTGGTTCCTACAAGAACAGTTACAGGGTGGCGCATGTGTATTGACTACAGAAGGCTCAATACAGCCACCAGAAAGGATCATTTTTCTTTACCATTCATAGACCAGATGCTAGAGAGACTAGCAGGTCATGATTATTACTGCTTTTTGGATGGCTACTCAGGCTATAACCAGATTACAGTAGATCCCCAGGATCAAGAGAAAACAGCATTCACATGTCCATCCGGAGTGTTTGCTTATAGAAGGATGCCCTTTGGGCTATGCAATGCACCTGCAACCTTCCAGAGATGCATGCTCTCTATTTTCTCTGATATGGTGGAAAAATTTCTGGAAGTCTTCATGGATGACTTCTCAGTATATGGAGACTCATTCAGCTCCTGTCTTGATCACCTGAAACTTGTTCTGAAAAGATGCCAAGAAACCAACCTAGTTTTAAACTGGGAAAAGTGTCACTTCATGGTGACTGAAGGAATTGTTCTTGGGCATAAAATCTCAAACAAGGGAATAGAGGTGGATCAAGCAAAAATAGACGTAATTGAAAAATTACCACCACCTGCCAATGTTAAGGCAATCAGAAGCTTTCTGGGGCATGCAGGATTCTATAGGAGGTTTATAAAGGATTTTTCAAAAATCGCAAAACCTCTAAGCAATCTGCTAGCTGCTGACACGCCATTTGTGTTTGACACAGCATGCCTGCAGGCGTTTGAAATGCTGAAAGCTAAGCTGGTCACAGCACCAGTCATTTCTGCACCGGACTGGACATTGCCATTTGAGTTAATGTGTGATGCCAGTGATCATGCCATTGGTGCAGTATTGGGACAGAGGCATGACAAGCTTCTGCATGTCATTTATTATGCCAGTCGCGTTCTAAATGATGCCCAGAAAAATTACACAACCACAGAAAAAGAACTACTTGCAGTGGTTTACGCCATTGACAAGTTCAGATCATACTTAGTAGGATCAAAAGTGATTGTGTATACTGACCATGCTGCTCTTAAATATCTACTCACAAAGCAGGATTCAAAACCCAGGCTCATCAGATGGGTATTGCTTCTGCAAGAGTTTGATATAGAAATAAGAGACAGAAAAGGGACAGAGAACCAAGTGGCTGATCATCTGTCCCGGATAGAGCCAGTGAAAGGGACGTCCCTCCCCTTTCTTGAGATCTCTGAGACGTTCCCTGATGAGCATCTATTTGCCATTCAGGAAGCACCATGGTTTGCCGATATTGCAAACTATAAAGCTGCAAGGTTCATACCCAAGGAGTACAATAGAATACAAAAGAAGAAATTAGTTACTAATGCAAAGTACTACTTGTGGGATGAACCCTATCTCTTTAAGAGATGTGCAGACGGAATTATCCGTAGGTGTGTCCCCAGAGAGGAAGTACAGAGAATCCTATGGTATTGCCACAGATCTCAATATGGAGGCCATTTCGGAGGTGAGCGAACAGCCACCAAGGTCCTCCAATGCGGCTTCTATTAGCCCACACTCTATAAAGATTCCCGAGAGTTTGTACGTAATTGTGACAGTTGCCAAAGAGCTGGTAATCTACCTCATGGTTACGCCATGCCTCAACAAGGAATCTTGGAAATAGAGTTGTTTGATGTATGGGGAATTGACTTCATGGGACCTTTCCCACCATCATACTCAAACACTTATATTCTGGTGGCAGTTGACTATGTATCAAAATGGGTTGAGGCTATTGCCACACCCACCAATGATACTAAAACAGTGCTGAAGTTCCTCCAGAAACATATCTTTAGCAGGTTTGGTGTCCCTAGAGTGTTAATCAGTGATGGGGGCACTCACTTCTGCAATAAACAGCTTTACTCTGCCATGGTTCGGTATGGAATTCGCCACAAGGTGGCCACTCCATATCATCCACAAACCAATGGGCAGGCTGAAGTCTCTAACAGAGAATTAAAGAGAATCCTGGAACGGACAGTAAATACCCGTAGAAAGGATTGGGCAAGGAGCTTGGATGATGCTCTGTGGGCTTACAGAACAGCATTCAAGACCCCTATAGGGACCTCTCCATACCAGCTCGTGTATGGTAAGGCATGCCACTTGCCCGTGGAACTGGAACATAAGGCCTACTGGGCAACCAGATTCCTAAACTTAGATGCCAAATTAGCAGGAGAAAAACGATTGCTCCAGCTAAATGAGCTAGAGGAATTCAGATTCACAGCTTTCGAAAATGCCAAGCTTTATAAAGAAAAATCAAAAAAATGGCATGACAGAAAGCTGTCATCTAGAATCTTTGAACCAGGACAGAAGGTCCTGTTGTTTAACTCTAGACTCAGGCTATTCCCCGGGAAACTGAAATCCCGGTGGAGGGGACCATACGTGATTACAAGTGTGTCACCATATGGTTATGTGGAGCTTCAAGATATTGATTCTGATAAGAAGTTCATTGTCAATGGACAGAGAATCAAGCATTATCTTGAAGGCAACACTGAGCAAGAATGCTCAAGGCTGAAGCTAGATTAAAAGCTCAGCAAGGTCCAGCTAAAGACAATAAAGAAGCGCTTGTTGGGAGGCAACCCAGCCATGGGGCAACAATCCTCTAAGCATTTTGCCCTATTTCTATCTTTATTTTTTATATAGAGTTCATTGACAACAAGGTAAATAATCATTTACAGAAGACCTCGGCACACAAAACAGAGTAAAAGAGCTCAATGGCAAGAAAACGCCAGTAAAGGGGCATTTTGGGCGTTCAGCGCCCAAAATGGGCATTCACTGGGCGCTGAACGCCAGAAATGGCCACCCACTGGGCGTTGAACGCCAGGAATGGCAGCAACTGGGCGCTGAACGCCCAGGAGATCAGCATTTGGGCGCTGAACGCCCAAAACAGGCAGTATTTGGGCGTTCAAACGCCAGGAGGACAGGGAGGAGCCAAATCCAGTAATCCCACACGTATTTCCATTCTAATTTATAATTTTATGATTCAATACATGATTTTATTTACATAAACATGTCAAGAACCCTGATTTCTAAAAATCCTACCCTCAGAATATCAAATGTATCTTAATTCATAAGCACACACTCTCTTTGCAAAATCAATCCAACTCTTTTCAAATATTTTCCAAAAACAAATCTATCTTTTTCACCCTAAAATCTTTTCAATATCTTTTTCATATTATCTTTTTCAAAAACCCAGATTTATCTTTTTCAAAAATCTATCCTATCTTTTCAAAATCAAACTATATCTTCTATCTTATCTTTTTCACTCTAAAATCTTTTCAATATCTTTTTCATATTATCTTTTTCAAAAACCCATATTTATCTTTTTCAAAAATCTATCCTATCTTTTCAAAATCAAACTATATCTTCTATCTTATCTTTTTCAACTCAATCTTTTTATCTTATCTCTTCCAATTTTTCGAAAATCCACCCCCCACCCCTTTAAATTGGGTTCGGCCTCCCCCCTCCTCCATCAACAAGTGCACCTCGATCTCCTTCTATCCCTCTCCTTTCTTTTCTTTTGCTTGAGGACAAGCAAACCTCTAAGTTTGGTGTGTTTATCCGAGATCACTAAGATCATGGCTCCCAAAGGAAAACAATCCACTCCAAGAGGCAAGAAAGAGAGCGTTCCAAAACCACTTTGGAATCAAGGGAAGTTCTTATCTAAAGAACATTCAGACCATTATCTTAAAGTAATGGGTCTGAGATCAGTGATCCCGGAAGTGAGATTCGATCTGAAAGAAGATGAATATCCGGAGATCCAGGAGCAAATTCGAATCAGGAACTGGGAAGTCCTAGCTAATCCTGAAACGAAAGTAGGAAGGAACATGGTCCAGGAGTTCTATGCTAATATGTGGCAGATTGACAAGCAAAGACTATCTGGAACAGCCTGCTACGAATTTCGGACCATGGTCAGGGGAAAGATTGTTCATACCACCCCTGACAAGATCAGAGAGATATTAAAGCTACCGCAGCTAAAGGATGATCCAGACTCCTTCAACAGGAGGATGATGAGAGCAGACATTGGCCTGGATAAGATTCTAGAGGACATCTGTATCCCTGGAGCTAGGTGGACCACCAACACAAAGGGCATCCCAAATCAACTCAAGAGGGAGGATCTCAAACCAGTTGCCAGAGGATGGCTGGACTTCATTGGGCGTTCTCTGTTGCCCACCAGCAACCGTTCTAAAGTCACAGTTAAAAGAGCAGTGATGATTCATTGCATCATGATGGGAAAAGAAGTGGAGGTTCATCAGCTGATTTCAACAGAGCTCTATAAGATTGCTAACAAAAATTCAAGAGAGGCCAGGTTGGCTTATCCAAGCGTGATTTCTCTGCTCTGCAAGGACGCTGGAGTCAAGATGGGAATAACTGAATATATCCTAATTGAAAAGTCAATCACCAAAGCATCAATGGAGAGACAACAAGCACAGGAGGAACATATCAAGAAGAGAGTACAGGAATTCCTCCCAGAGATTCCTCAAGCGGAATATTGGGAATATCTTGAGACGTCTGTCACCAAGATACAGGAAGCTATGGAGCAAATAATAAAACAACAGAAGGAACACAGTCAAATGCTGACCCATATGCTTAAAGAACAAGAGGAGCAGGGACGTGACTTAAGGGAACTGAAGCGCCAAAAGTCTTCTGTGATACCAAGCCTCCCAAGGATCAGAGGAACTCCCATACCCCCAGAATAAAGGTTGTTAATTTCCAATTTCTGCCTTAACTCTGTGACAGTGTCCTTATAAAAAGTTTACCTTAGAAGTCATATAATAGTAATTAGTATCTATTTGATTTTATCTCCAATTAAGCTATAGTTTATTTTTTTCATCATCATTAAACATGAATAAAATAGTAGATCTTTTGAATAAGAAGCAATAAAATTTCGAGTTTAAATAAAACAAATTCTAATTGGTTAAATGTGGTGGCAATGCTTTCTGTCTTCTGAATGAATGCTTGAACAGTGCATATGTCTTTTGAATTTGTTGTTTAAGACTGTTAAATATGTTGGCTCTTGAAAGAATAATGAACATGAGACATGTTATTGATAATCTGAAAAATCATAAAAATGATTCTTGAAGCAAGAAAAAGCAGCAAAGAACAAAGCTTGCAGAAAAAAAAAAGCAAGCAGAAAAAGCCAATAACCCTTAAAACCAAAAGGCAAGGGCAATTAAAAAGGATCCCAAGGCTTTGAGCATCAGTGGATAGGAGGGCCTAAAGGACTGAAATCCTGGTCTAAGCGGCTAAACCAAGCTGTCCCTAACCATGTGCTTGTGGCGTGCAGGTGTCAAGTGAAAACTTGAGACTGAGCGGTTAAAGTCAAGGTCCAAAGCAAAAAAAAGAGTGTGCTTAAGAACTCTGGACACCTCTAATTGGGAACTTTAGCAAAGCTGAGTCACAATCTGATAAGGTTCACCCAGTTATGTGTCTGTGGCATTTATGTATCCGGTAGTAATACTGGAAAACAAAGTGCTTAGGGCCACAGCCAAGACTCATAAAGAAGCTGTGTTCAAGAATCATCACACTGAACTAAGAGAATCAATAACACTATCTGAATTCTGAGTTCCTATAGATGCCAATCACTCTGAGCTTCAATGGATAAAGTGAGATGCCAAAACTGTTCAGAAGCAAAAAGCTACTAGTCCCGCTCATCTAATTAGAATCTGAGCTTCATTCAAAAACCCTGAGATATTATTGCTTCTCAACCTATTAGTCTTCTATTTTATTTGTCTAGTTGCTTGAGGACAAGCAACAGTTTAAGTTTGGTGTTGTGATGAGTGGATATTTTATACGCTTTTTGGGGATAATTTCATATAGTTTAGAGTATGTTTTAGTTAGTTTTTAGTCTATTTCTAGTAGTTTTTAGGAAAAATTCATATTTCTGGACTTTACTATGAGTTGTGTGTTTTTCTGTAATTTCAGGTATTTTTCTGGCTAAAATTGAAGGAGCTGAAAAAAAATCTGATTCAGGCTGAAAAAGGACTGCTAATGCTGTTGGATTCTGACCTCCCTGCACTCAAATTGGATTTTCTGGAGCTACAGAACTCGAAATGGCATGCTTCCAATTGCATTGGAAAGTATACATCCAGGGATTTCCAGCAATATATAATAGTCTATACTTTGCACAAGGATAGACGACGTAAACTGGCGTTCAACGCCAGTTCTCTGCCCAATTCTGGCGTCCAGCGCCAGAATAGGATCAAAAACTGGAGTTGAACGCCCAAACTGGCATAAAAACTGGCGTTCAACTCCACAAATGGCCTCTGCACGTGACTCACTCAAATCTCAGCCCCAGCACACACCAAGTGGGCCCCAGAAGTGGACCTCTGCATCATCCATCATAGTCCACTCATATTTTGTAACCCTAGGCTACTAGTTTAGTATTTAAACAACTTTTAGAGACTTATTTTGTACCTCATGAGATTTCAGATCTAAACTTTGTATTCTCTAATGGCATGAGTCTCTAAACCCCATTGTTGGGGGTGAGGAGCTCTGCTGTGTCTCAATGAATTAATGCAAGTATTTCTGTTTTCCATTCAAACACGCTTGTTCCTATCTAAGATGTTCATTCGCGCTTAACTGTGATGAAGGTGATGATCCGTGACATTCATCACCTTCCTCAAACCATGAACGCGTGCCTGACAACCACCTCCGTTCTATATACGATTGAATGAGTATCTCTTAGATTCCTTAATCAGAATCTCCTTGGTATAAGCTAGAACTGATGGCAGCATTCATGAGAATCCGGAAAGTCTAAACCTTGTCTGTGGTATTCCGAGTAGGATTCAAGGATTGAATGACTGTGACGAGCTTCAAACTCCTAAAGGCTGGGCGTTAGTGACAGACGCAAAAGGATAGTAAATCCTATTCCAACCGGATCGAGAACCAACCGGTGATTAGCCGTGCTGTGACAGAGCGCGTGAGCGTAGTTTTCACTGGAAGGATGGAAGGTAGCCATTGACAACGGTGATCCACCAACACATAGCTTGCCATAGGGGGACGTGCGTGCGTGAATCAGAAGACAGAGGAAAGCAGAGATTCAGAGGACAAAGCATCTCCAAAACTCCAACATATTCTCCATTACTGCATAACAAGTAACCTTTAATCCATGCTCTATTGTTTATTCTCAATTCAACTGATAAACATAATTGACTTCCAGACTAAGATTTACAAGATAACCATAGATTGCTTCAAACCAACAATCTCCGTGGGATTCGACCCTTACTCACGTGAGGTATTACTTGGACGACCCAGTGCACTTGCTGGTTAGTGGTACGCGTTGTGAAAAGTGTGATTCACAATTCGTGCACCAAGCTTTTGGCGCCGTTGCCGGGGATTGTTCGAGTTTGGACAACTGACGGTTCATCTTGTTGCTCAGATTAGGTAATTTTCTTTTTATTTTATTTTCAAAAAAAAAATCTTTCAAAAATATTTTCAAAAATCTCTCATCTGTTTTCGAAAAAAAAAATTTTTTTAAAAATATATTTCTTTTCAGAATTTTTAAGAATGAATTCTAGTGTTTCATGAAGCATGTTGAAGCCTGGCTGGCTGTAAAGCCATGTCTATTCCTTTGGTAATGAGTATGTCAGGCATGTCATATCTGAATTACATGCTAAAGCTTGGCTGGCCATTGGCCATGTCTAGTGTTTTGGACCGGAGCTTTC
This sequence comes from Arachis hypogaea, assembly GCF_003086295.3. Taxonomy (NCBI): domain Eukaryota; kingdom Viridiplantae; phylum Streptophyta; class Magnoliopsida; order Fabales; family Fabaceae; genus Arachis; species Arachis hypogaea. The sequence continues at coordinate 114,981,060 of NC_092046.1, read as the reverse complement.
ATTGAAAGCTTGGCTGGCTAGTGAGCCATGTCTAATTCCTGGACTGAAGCTTTAGACTAAGAATGCAAGATTCCTGGAATTCATATTAAAAATTTTGGAATCCTTATTTTTCTTTTTCATATAATTTTCGAAAAATATAAAATAAAAATCCAAAAAATTTAGAAAATCATAAAAATCAAAAATATTTTGTGTTTCTTGTTTGAGTCTTGAGTCATATCATAAGTTTGGTGTCACTTGCATGTGCATCTTGCATTTTTCGAAAATTTCATGCATTCATAGTGTTCTTCATGATCTTCAAGTTGTTCTTGGTAAGTCTTCTTGTTTGATCTTGATGAATTTTTGTTTTGTGTCTTTTCATGTTTATCATATGCATTCTTGAATTCTTAGTGCGTAAGCATTAAAGAATTCTAAGTTTGGTGTCTTGCATGTTTTCTTTGCATTAAATTTTTTTCAAAAATATGTTCTTGATGTTCATCATGACATTCATAGTGTTCTTGGTGTTCATCTTGACATTCATAGCATTCTTGCATGCATTCATTGTTTTGATCTAAAAATTTCATGCATTGCATCCTTTTTGTGTTTTTCTCTTGCATCATAAAATCTCAAAAATCAAAAAAAATATCTTTCCCTTTTTCTCCCCTCAAATTCGAAAACTTGGATTGACTTTTTCAAAAATTTTTAAAATCAAGTTGTTTCTTATGAGTCAAATCAAATTTTCAATTTGAAAATCTTATCTTTTTCAAAATCTTTTTCAAAAATCAAATCTTTTTCAAAATTCTTAGTTATTTTCGAAAATTCCAAAAAATATTTTTCAAAAACCTTTTTCTTATTTTTATACCAAATTTTCGAAAATAACATAATCAATTAATGTTTTGATTCAAAAATTTGAAGTTTGTTACTTGCTTGTTAAGAAAGATTCAAACTTTAAGTTCTAGAATCATATCTTGTGATTTCTTATGAATCAAGTCATTAATTGAGATTTTAAAAATCAAATCTTTTTCAAAAACTAATTTCTATCATATCTTTTTAAAAATATCTTCTTATCTTATCTTTTTCAAAAATATCTTTTTCAAAATATCTTCTCTAACCTCCTAACTTCTTATCTTCTTAAAAATTTGTTTCAACTAACTAACTAACTTTTTGTTTGTTTCTTAACTTTTTCAAAACTATCTAACTAACTCTCTCTCTCTCTCTAATTTTCGAAAAAAATCTCCCCTCTTTTTCAAAAATTTCTTTTTTATTAACTAATTATTTTTATTTTTAAATTTTAAAAATTTTTCGAAAATTTCTAACATTTTTCAAAAACCATTTTTCAAAAATCACTAACTCTTTTTCAAAATAATTTTCGAAAATTATACCTCCCCCATCCTATTCTATTTATTCATTCATATCCTAATATCTCATCTCACATCTCTTCCATTCGTACAGTTGTGTTTCTTCCTTTACATCACATTCTTTGTCTCCCCCTCTTTTCTTCCACTCACAAAGGGATCCCTATACTGTGGTATAAAGGATCTCTATTATTATTATTATTATTTTTCTGTGCCCTCTTCTTTGTCATATGAGCAGGAGCAAGGATAAGAACATTCTTGTGGAAGCAGAACCAGAACCTGAAAGGACTCTGAAGAGAAAATTAAGAGAAGCTAAAATACAACAATCCAGAGATAACCTTTCAGAAATTTTCGAACAGGAAAAGGAGATGGCAGCTGAAAATAATAATAATGTAAGGAAGATGCTTGGTGACTTCACTGCACCTAATTCCAATTTACATGGAAGAAGCATCTCCATTCCTGCCATTGGAGCAAACAACTTTGAGCTGAAACCTCAATTAGTTTCTCTGATGCAGCAGAACTGCAAGTTTCATGGACTTCCATCTGAAGATCCTTTTCAGTTCTTAACTGAATTCTTGCAGATATGTGATACTGTTAAGACTAATGGAGTAGATCCTGATGTCTACAGGCTCATGCTTTTCCCTTTTGCTGTAAGAGACAGAGCTAGATTATGGTTGGATTCTCAACCCAAAGACAGCCTGAACTCTTGGGATAAGCTGGTCACGGCTTTCTTAGCCAAGTACTTTCCTCCTCAAAAGCTGAGCAAGCTTAGAGCTGATGTTCAAACCTTCAGACAGAAAGAAGGTGAATCCCTCTATGAAGCTTGGAAAAGATACAAACAGTTGACCAAAAAGTGTCCTTCTGACATGCTCTCAGAATGGACCATCCTGGATATATTCTATGATGGTTTATCTGAGCTATCAAAGATGTCACTGGACACCTCTGCAGGTGGATCCATTCACCTAAAGAAAACGCCTGCAGAAGCTCAAGAACTCATTGACATGGTTGCTAATAACCAGTTCATGTACACTTCTGAAAGGAATCCTGTGAGTAATGGGACGCCTATGAAGAAGGGAGTTCTTGAAGTTGATACTCTGAATGCCATATTGGCTCAGAACAAAATATTGACTCAGCAAGTCAATATGATTTCTCAGAGTCTGCATGGAATGCAAGCTGCATCCAACAGTACTCAAGAGGCATCTTCTGAAGAAGAAGCCTATGATCCTGAGAACCCTGCAATAGCAGAGGTGAACTACTTAGGTGAACCTTATGGAAACACCTATAACTCAACATGGAGAAATCATCCAAATTTCTCATGGAAGGATCAAAAGCCCCAACAAGGCTTTAATAATGGTGGAAGAAACAGGTTTAGCAATTGCAAACCTTTTCCATCATCAACTCAGCAACAGACAGAGAACTCTGAATAAAATGCTTCTAATTTAGCAAATCTAGTCTCTGTTCTATCTAAGGCCACTGTAAGTTTCATAAATGAAACAAGGTCTTCCATTAGAAATCTGGAAGCACAAGTGGGCCAGCTGAGTAAAAGGATCACTGAAATCCCTCCTAGTACTCTCCCAAGCAATACAGAGGAGAACCCAAAAGGAGAGTGCAAGGCCATTGACATAAGCGCCATGGCCGAACCTGTGAGGAGAGGAGAGGACGTGAATCCCAAGGAGGAAGACCTCCTGGGACGTCCAGTGGTCAATAAGGAGCTTCCCTCTGAGGAACCAAAGGAATCTGAGACTCATCTAGAGACCATAGAGATTCCATTGAACCTCCTTATGCCCTTCATGAGCTCTGATGAGTATTCCTCTTCTGAAGAGAATGAGGATGTTACTGAAGAGCAAACTGCCAAGTTTTTTGGTGCAATCATGAAGCTGAATGCCAAATTATTTGGCATTGATACTTGGGAAGTTGAACCTCCCTTGTTCATCAATGAACTAAGTGATCTGGATCAACTGACATTGCCTCAGAAGAGACAAGATCCTGGAAAGTTCATAATACCCTGTACCATAGGCACCATGATCTTTAAGGCTCTGTGTGACCTTGGTTCAGGAATAAACCTCATGCCCCTCTCTGTAATAGAGAAACTGGGAATCTATGGGGTGCAAGGTGCTAAAATCTCACTAGAGATGGCAGATAGCTCAAGAAAACAGGCTTATGGACAAGTAGAAGATGTATTAGTAAAGGTTGAGGGCCTTTACATACCTACTGATTTCATAATCCTGGATACTGGAAAGGAAGAGGATGAATCCATCATCCTAGGAAGACCTTTCCTGGCCACAGCAAGAGCTGTGATTGATGTTGACAGAGGTGAAATAGTCCTTCAATGGAATGAGAACTCCCTTGTATTCAAAACTCAAGGATCTCCCTCTGCAACCATAGAGAGGAAGCATGAAAAGCTTCTCTCAAAGCAGAGTCAACCAGAGCCCCCACAGTCAAACTCTAAGTTTGGTGTTGAACTCCCATATCCAAACTCTAAGTTTGGTGTTGGAGAGTCTCAACAAAGCTCTGCACATCTGTGAGGCTCCATGAGAGCCCACTGTCAAGCTATTGACATTAAAGAAGCGCTTGTTGGGAGGCAACCCAATGTTTATCTAATTCTTATTTTTATTGTTTTTCATGTTTTCTTAGGTTCATGATCATGTGGAGTCACAAAATAAACAAAAAAATCAAAAACGGAATCAAAAACAGCAGAAGAAAAATCACACCCTGGAGGAGCATCTGTCTGGCGCTCAAACGCCAGAACAGAGCATAGTTCTGGCGCTGAACGCCCAGAATGGGAGCATCCTGGCGCTGAACGCCCAGAACAAGCATGGTTCTGGCGTTCAACGCCAGAAATGGCAGCAAAAGGGCGTTGAACGCCCAAAATGGGCACCAACCTGGCGCTGAACACCCAGAGTTGTGTGCAAGGGCATTTTGCATGCCTAAATTGGTGCAGGGATGTAAATGCCCTGACACCTCAAGGCCGAATACACACTCCCATCCATCTCCTCCATATCTTCTTCTTATTCTTCTATTCTTTCTTCTTTTGCTCGAGGGCGAGCAACATTCTAAGTTTGGTGTGGTAAAAAAGCATAGCTTTTTTGTTTTTTCTCCATAACCATTGATGGCACCTAAGGCCAGAGAGGCCTCTAGAAAGAGGAAAGGGAAGACAAAAGCTTCCATCAAGGGTCTATAGCTCAGTGGTAGAACATTTGACTACAAATCAAGAGATCCCTGAGATACCTCAGGGGATACATTTTCTTCCACACAATTATTGGAAGCAACTAAGGGTGGAACATCAAGAGCACTCCATCATCCTTCATGAAATCAGAGAAGATCTAAAAGCAATGAAGGAGGAGCAACAAAGACAAGGAAGAGACATAGAAGAGCTCAAGGACATCATTGGTTCCTCAAGAAGGAAACGCCACCATCACTAAGGTGGATTCATTCCTTGTTCTTGCTTTCTCTGTTTTTTGTTTTCGGTATTATGTGCTTATCTATGTTTGTGCCTTCATTACATGATCATTAGTAGTTAGTAACTTTGTCTTAAAGATATGAATGTCCTATGAATCCATCACCTCTATTAAATAAAAAATATTTTAATTCAAAAGAACAAGAAGTACATGAGTTTCGAATTTATCCTTGAACTTAGTTTAATTATATTGATGTGGTGACAATGCTTCTTGTTTTCTGAATGTATGCTTGAACAATGCATATGTCTTTTGAAGTTGTTGTTTAAGAATGTTAAATATGTTGGCTCTTGAAAGAATGATGACTAGGAGACATGTTATTTGATAATCTGAAAAATCATAAAAATGATTCTTGAAGCAAGAAAAAGCAGCAAAGAACAAAGCTTGCAGAAAAAAAAAAGGGCGAAAAAAAAAAGAAAAGAAAAAAAATAGAAAGAAAAAGAAAAAGCAAGCAGAAAAAGCCAATAACCCTTAAAACCAAAAGGCAAGGGCAAATAAAAAGGATCCCAAGGCTTTGAGCATCAGTGGATAGGAGGGCCTAAAGGAATAAAATCCTGGTCTAAGCGGCTAAACCAAGCTATCCCTAACCATGTGCTTGTGGCGTGTAGGTGTCAAGTGAAAACTTGAGACTGAGCGGTTAAAGTCAAGGTCCAAAGCAAAAAAAGAGTGTGCTTAAGAACCCTGGACACCTCTAGTTGGGGACTTTAGCAAAGCTGAGTCACAATCTGAAAAGGTTCACCCAATTATGTGTCTGTGGCATTTATGTATCTGGTGGTAACACTGGAAAACAAAGTGCTTAGGGCCACGGCCAAGACTCATAAAGAAGCTGTGTTCAAGAATCATCATATTGAACTAGGAGAATCAATAACACTATCTGAACTCTGAGTTCCTATAGATGCCAATCATTCTGAACCTCAATGGATAAAGTGAGATGCCAAAACTATTCAAGAGGCAAAAAGCTATAAGTCCCGCTCATTTGATTGAAGCTATGTTTCATTGATAGTTTGGAATTTATAGTATATTCTCTTCTTTTTATCCTATTTGATTTTCAGTTGCTTGGGGACAAGCAACAATTTAAGTTTGGTGTTGTGATGAGCGGATAATTTATACGCTTTTTGGCATTGTTTTTAGTATGTTTTTAGTAGGATCTAGTTACTTTTAGGGATGTTTTCCTTAGTTTTTATGTTAAATTCACATTTCTGGACTTTACTATGAGTTTGTGTGTTTTTCTGTGATTTCAGGTATTTTCTGGCTGAAATTGAGGGACTTGAGCAGAAATCAGATTCAGAGGTTGAAAAAGGACTGCTGATGCTGTTGGATTCTGACCTCCCTGCACTCAACGTGGATTTTCTGGAGCTACAGAACTCGAAATGGCGCGCTTCCAATTGCGTTGGAAAGTAGACATCCAGGGATTTTCAGAAATATATAATAGTTCATACTTTGGCAAAGAATTGACGACGTAAATTGGCGTTCAACGCCAGCCTTCTGCCCAAATCTGGCGTCCAGCGTCAGAAAAGGATCCAAAACCAGAGTTGAACGCCCAAACTGGCACAGAAACTGGCGTTCAACTCCACAGATGGCCTCTGCACGTGCAACACTTAAGCTCAGCCCAAACACACACCAAGTGGGCCCCGGAAGTGAATTTATACATCAAATACTTACTCATGTAAACCCTAGTAGCTAGTTTATTATAAATAGGACCTCTTACTATTGTATTTGACATCTTTGATCAGTTGTATGCTATCTTAGATCACAATAGGGGGCTGGCCATCTCGGCCATGCCTGGACCTTCACTTATGTATTTTCATACAGTAGAGTTTCTACACTCCATAGATTAAGGTGTGGAGCTCTGCTGTTCTTCAAAGATTAATGCAAAGTACTACTGTTTTCTATTCAATTCTTCTTATTTCGCTTCTAAGATGTCCATTCGCACCCAAGAACGTGATGAAGGTGATGATTAAGTGTGATGCTCATCATCATTCTCCCTTATGAACGAGTGCCTGACAAACACTTCTGTTCTACATGAATTAAGCTAGAATGAGTATCTCTTAGATCTCCTAACTGGAATCTTCGTGGCGTAAGCTAGAATGATGGCGGCATTCAAGAGGATCCGGAAGGTCTAAACCTTGTCTGTGGTATTCTGAGTAGGATTCAATGATTGAATGACTGTGACGAGCTTCAAACTCGCGATTGTTGGGCGTTAGTGACAGACGCAAAAGGAGGGTGAATCCTATTCCAGCATGATCGAGAACCGACAGATGAATAGCCGTGCCGTGACAGGGTGCGTGAGCATATGATTCACTGAGAGGAGGGGATGTAGCCACTGACAACGGTGATGCCCTTGCATACAGCCAGCCATGGAAAGGAGTAAGACTGATTGGATGAAGATAGCAGGAAAGCAGAGGTTCAGAGGAACGAAAAGTATCTCCATTCGCTTATCTGAAATCCCTGCCAATGAATCTACATAAGTATCTCTATCCCTTTTTTTGTTTATTTTAATCTAATAAAGTATCATGTTTAAATCCGCCTGACTGAGATTTGCAAGGTGACCATAGCTTGCTTCATACCAACAATCTCCGTGGGATTCGACCCTTACTCACGTAAGGTATTACTTGGACGACCCAGTGCACTTGCTGGTTAGTTGTATCGAAGTTGTGACAATTATGAATTAAGATCAAAGCACCAAGATTTGGAGCCATTACCAGGGATTGTTCGAGCCTGGAGATCACAATTTCGTGCACCAAGATTTTGACAAAATCTTGGTGCACGAAATTGTGATCTCCAGGCTCGAACAAATCCTGGTAATGGCTCCAAAGCTTGGTGCTTTGATCTTAATTCATAATTGTCACAACTTCGATACAACTAACCAGCAAGTGCACTGGGTCGTCCAAGTAATACCTTACGTGAGTAAGGGTCGAATCCCACGGAGATTGTTGGTATGAAGCAAGCTACGGTCACCTTGTAAATCTCAGTCAGGCAGATATAAAGTGATAATGGTGTTTTCGAATTTAATATAATAAGACAGGGATAGAAATACTTATGTAAATCATTGGTAGGAATTTTAGATAAGCGAATGGAGATGCTTTTCGTTCCTCTGAACCTCTGCTTTCCTGCTATCTTCATCCAATCAGTCTTACTCCTTTCCATGGCTGGCTTTATGCAAGGGCATCACCGTTGTCAGTGGCTACATCCCCTCCTCTCAGTGAATAATATGCTCACGCACCCTGTCACGGCACGGCTATTCATCTGTCGGTTCTCGATCATGCTGGAATAGGATTCACCCTCCTTTTGCGTCTGTCACTAACGCCCAACAATCGCGAGTTTGAAGCTCGTCACAGTCATTCAATCATTGAATCCTACTCGGAATACCACAGACAAGGTTTAGACTTTCCGGATTCTCTTGAATGCCGCCATCATTCTAGCTTACGCCACGAAGATTCTAGTTAGGAGATCTAAGAGATATTCATTCTAGCTTAATTCATGTAGAACAGAAGTGTTTGTCAGGCACGCGTTCATGAGGAAGAAGGATGATGAGCGTCACACATAATCATCACCTTCATCACGTTCTTGGGTGCGAATGGATATCTTAGAAGCGAAATAAGAAGAATTGAATAGAAAACAGTAGTACTTTGCATTAATCTTTGAGGAACAGCAGAGCTCCACACCTTAATCTATGGAGTGTAGAAACTCTACCGTTGAAATACATAAGTGAAAGTCCAGGCATGGCCGAGATGGCCAGCCCCTAAAACGTGATCAAAGGATCATAAGGTAATCCAACAGCATCAGCAGTCCTTTTTCAACCTCTGAATCTAATGGAAGACCTTGTTTCATTCATGAAACTTACAGTGGTCTTAGATAGATCAGAGACTAGATTTGCTAAATTAGAAGCATTTTGTTCAGAGTTCTCTGTCTGTTGCTGAGTTGATGATGGAAAAGGCTTGCTATTGCTAAACCTGTTTCTTCCACCATTATTAAAGCCTTGTTGAGGCTTTTGATCCTTCCATGAGAAATTTGGATGATTTCTCCATGTTGAGTTATAGGTGTTTCCATAAGGTTCACCTAAGTAATTTACCTCTGCTATTGCAGGGTTCTCAGGATCATAGGCTTCTTCTTCAGAAGATGCCTCTTGAGTACTGTTGGATGCAGCTTGCATTCCATGCAGACTCTGAGAGATCATATTGACTTGCTGAGTCAATATTTTGTTCTGAGCCAATATGGCATTCAGAGTATCAACTTCAAGAACTCCCTTCTTCATAGGCGTCCCATTATTCACAGGATTCCTTTCAGAAGTGTACATGAATTGGTTATTAGCAACCATGTCAATGAGTTCTTGAGCTTCTGCAGGCGTTTTCTTTAGGTGAATGGATCCACCTGCAGAAGTGTCCAGTGACATCTTTGATAGCTCAGATAAACCATCATAGAATATATCCAGGATGGTCCATTCTGAAAGCATGTCAGAAGGACACTTTTTGGTCAACTGTTTGTATCTTTCCCAAGCTTCATAGAGGGATTCACCTTCTTTCTGTCTGAAGGTTTGAACATCAGCTCTAAGCTTGCTCAGCTTTTGAAGAGGAAAGTACTTGGCTAAGAAAGCCGTGACCAGCTTATCCCAAGAGTTCAGGCTGTCTTTAGGTTGAGAATCCAACCATAATCTAGCTCTGTCTCTTACAGCAAAAGGGGAAAAGCATGAGCCTGTAGACTTCAGGATCTACTCCATTAGTCTTAACAGTATCACATATCTGCAAGAATTCAGTTAAGAACTGAAAAGGATCTTCAGATGGAAGTCCATGAAACTTGCAGTTCTGCTGCATCAGAGAAACTAATTGAGGTTTCAGCTCAAAGTTGTTTGCTCCAATGGCAGGAATGGAGATGCTTCTTCCATGTAAATTGGAATTAGGTGCAGTAAAGTCACCAAGCATCTTCCTTACATTATTATTATTTTCGGCTGCCATCTCCTCTGCTTGTTCGAAAATTTCTGAAAGGTTATCTCTGGATTGTTGTATTTTAGCTTCTCTTAATTTTCTCTTCAGAGTCCTTTCAGGTTCTGGATCTGCTTCCACAAGAATGCTCTTATCCTTGCTCCTTCTCATATGACAAAGAAGAAGGCACAGAAAAATAATAATAATAATGGAGATCCTTTATACCACAGTATAGGGATCCCTTATGTGAGTAGAAGAAAAGAGGAAGAAATTCGAACACAGATAGAAGAGGGGGTTCGAATTTGGTGATGATGTGAGGAAGAGATGTTAGTTAATGAATGAATAAATAGAATAGGATGAGAGAGAGGGAGGGAATAATTTTCGAAAATTATTTTGAAAAAGAGTTAGTGATTTTCGAAAATGGTTTTTGAAAAATGTTAGTAATTTTCGAAAATTTTTGAAAAAAATGGAAAATAAAAATAATTAGTTAATTAAAAAGAAATTTTGAAAAAGAGGGAAGATATTTTCGAAAATTAGAGAGAGAGAGTTAGTTAGGTAGTTTTGAAAAAGTTAAGAAACAAACAAAAAGTTAGTTAGTTAGTTGAAACAAATTTTTAAGAAGATAAGAAGTTAGGAAGTTAGAAAAGATATTTTGAAAAGATATTTTTGAAAAAGATAAGATAAGAAGATATTTTTGAAAAGATATTATTGAAATTAGTTTTGAAAAAGATTTGATTTTTAAAATCACAATTAATGACTTGATTCATAAGAAATCACAAGATATGATTCTAGAACTTAAAGTTTGAATCTTTCTTAACAAGCAAGTAACAAACTTCAAATTTTTGAATCAAAACATTAATTGATTATGTTATTTTCGAAAATTTAGTATAAAAATAAGAAAAAGATTTTTGAAAAATATTTTTGGAATTTTCGAAAATAACTAAGAATTTTGAAAAAGATTTGATTTTTGAAAAAGATTTTGAAAAAGATAAGATTTTCAAATTGAAAATTTGATTTGACTCATAAGAAACAATTTGATTTTAAAATTTTTGAAAAAGTCAATCCAAATTTTCGAATTTGATGAGAGAAAAAGGGAAAGATATTTTTTTTTATTTTTGAAATTTTTATGAAAAACATGAAAATTATGCCATGCATGAAATTTTTAGATCAAAACAATGAATGCATGCAAGAATGCTATGAATGTCAAGATGAACACCAAGAACACTTTGAATGTCATGATGAACATCAAGAACATATTTTTGAAAAATTTTTAATGCAAAGAAAACATGCAAGACACCAAACTTAGAATTCTTTAATGCTTAGGCACTAAGAATTCAAGAATGCATATGATAAACATGAAAAGACACAAAACAAAAAATCATCAAGATCAAACAAGAAGACTTACCAAGAACAACTTGAAGATCATGAAGAACACTATGAATGCATGATATTTTCGAAAAAATGCAAGATGCATATGCAATTGACACCAAACTTATAATATGACTCAAGACTCAAACAAGAAACACAAAATATTTTTGATTTTTATGATTTTCTAATTTTTTTTGGATTTTTTTTTTCGAAAATAGTATTGAAAAAGAAAAATAAGGATTCCAAAAAATTTTTAATATGAATTCCAGGAATCTTGCCATGTTAGTCTAAAGCTTCAGTCCAGGAATTAGACATGGCTCACTAGCCAGCCAAGCTTTCAATGAAAGCTCCAGTCCAAAACACTAGACATGGCCAATGGCCAGCCAAGCTTCAGCAGATATGGATACTTTTCAAGTATAGAACAACTAAGTGTGTGAGAATCTCTTCTTTTGTGATGGTAAGTTGAAACCCCAGTCCAAAAGATTAGACATGGCTTACAGCCAGCCAGGATTCAACAAATCATCATGAAACACTAGAATTCATTCTTAAAAATTTTGAATAAAATTTTTTTGAAAACATTTTTATTTTTTTTGAAAACAAATGAGAAAATTTTTGAAATATTTTTGAAAAAATTTTTGAAAGTAAAATAAAAAGAAAATTACCTAATCTGAGCAACAAGATGAACCGTCAGTTGTCCAAACACGAACAATCCCCGGCAACGGCGCCAAAAACTTGGTGCACGAAATTGTGATGTCCATACACAAACAATCCCCGGCAACGGTGCCAAAAACTTGGTGTTGTTGCCGGGATTGGGATCTCAGATGATTCTTGGCGCCAAACAGGAACAATTAAGTCCCCGGCAACGGCGCCAAAAACTTGGTGCACGAAATTGTGATGTCCAGGCTCGAACAATCCCTGGTAATGGCTCCAAAGCTTGGTGCTTTGATCTTAATTCATAATTGTCACAACTTCGATACAACTAACCAGCAAGTGCACTGGGTCGTCCAAGTAATACCTTACGTGAGTAAGGGTCGAATCCCACGGAGATTGTTGGTATGAAGCAAGCTATGGTCACCTTGCAAATCTCAGTCAGGTGGATTTAAACATGATACTTTATTAGATTAAAATAAACAATAAAAGGGATAGAGATACTTATGTAGATTCATTGGCAGGAATTTCAGATAAGCGAATGGAGATGCTTTTCGTTCCTCTGAACCTCTGCTTTCCTGCTATCTTCATCCAATCAGTCTTACTCCTTTCCATGGCTGGCTTTATGTGATACATCACCACTGTCAATGGCTACTTTCGGTCATCTCTCGGGAAAATGATCCAATGCCCTGTCACGGCACGGCTAATCGTCTGGAGGCATCACCCTTGTCAATGGCTTCATCTTATCCTCTCAGTGAATAATATGCTCAGGCACCCTGTCACGGCACGGCTATTCATCTGTCGGTTCTCGATCATGCTGGAATAGGATTTACTATCCTTTTGCGTCTGTCACTAACGCCCTGCAATCGCGAGTTAGGAGCTCGTCACAGTCATTCAATCATTGAATCCTACTCGGAATACCACGGACAAGGTTTAGACTTTCCGGATTCTCTTGAATGCCGCCATCATTCTAGCTTACGCCACGAAGATTCTGGTTAGGAGATCTAAGAGATACTCATTCTAGCTTAATTCATGTAGAACAGAAGTGTTTGTCAGGCACGCGTTCATAGGGGAGATGGATGATGAGCGTCACACATAATCATCACCTTCATCACGTTCTTGGGTGCGAATGGATATCTTAGAAGCAAAATAAGAAGAATTGAATAGAAAACAGTAGTACTTTGCATTAATCTTTGAGGAACAGCAGAGCTCCACACCTTAATCTATGGAGTGTAGAAACTCTACTGTATGAAAATACATAAGTGAAGGTCCAGGCATGGCCGAGATGGCCAGCCCCTAAAACGTGATCAAAGGATCATAAGGTAATCCAAAGATGGTCAAAAAGACTAGTAAAAGATCCTATTTATAATAAACTAGTCACTAGGGTTTACATGAGTAAGTAATTGATGCATAAATCCACTTCCTGGGCCCACTTGGTGTGTGTTTGGGCTGAGCCTGAGTGTTGCACGTGCAGAGGCCATTTGTGGAGTTGAACGCCAGTTTCTGTGCCAGTTTGGGCGTTCAACTCTGGTTTTGGATCCTTTTCTGGCGCTGGACGCCAGATTTGGGCAGAAGGCTGGCGTTGAACGCCAGTTTACGTCGTCAATTCTTGGCCAAAGTATGGACTATTATATATATCTGGAAAGCCCTGGATATCTACTTTCCAACGCAATTGGAAGCGCGCCATTTCGAGTTCTGTAGCTCCAGAAAATCCACTTTGAGTGCAGGGAGGTCAGAATCCAACAGCATCAGCAGTCCTTTTTCAACCTCTGAATCTGATTTCTGCTCAAGTCCCTCAATTTCAGCCAGAAAATACCTAAAATCACAGAAAAACACACAAACTCATAGTAAAGTCCAGAAATATGAATTTAACATAAAAACTAATGAAGACATCCCTAAAAGTGACTAGATCCTACTAAAAACATACTAAAAACAATGCCAAAAAGCGTATAAATTATCCGCTCATCACAACACCAAACTTAAATTGTTGCTTGTCCCCAAGCAACTGAAAATCAAATAGGATAAAAAGAAGAGAATATACTATAAATTCCAAACTATCAATGAAACAGAGCTCCAATCATATGAGCGGGACTTATAGCTTTTTGCCTCTTGAATAGTTTTGGCATCTCACTTTATCCATTGAAGTTTAGAATGATTGGCATCTATAGGAACTCAGAGTTCAGATAGTATTATTGATTCTCCTAGTTCAGTATGATGATTCTTGAACACAGCTTCTTTATGAGTCTTGGCCGTGGCCCTAAGCACTTTGTTTTCCAGTATTACCACCGGATACATAAATGCCACAGACACATAATTGGGTGAACCTTTTCAGATTGTGACTCAGCTTTGCTAGAGTCCCCAATTAGAGGTGTCCAGGGTTCTTAAGCACACTATTTGTTTTTGCTTTGGACCTTGACTTTAACCGCTCAGTCTCAAGTTTTCACTTGACACCTACACGCCACAAGCACATGGTTAGGGACAGCTTGGTTTAGCCGCTTAGACCAGGATTTTATTCCTTTAGGCCCTCCTATCCACTGATGCTCAAAGCCTTGGGATCCTTTTTATTTGCCCTTGCCTTTTGGTTTTAAGGGTTATTGGCTTTTTCTGCTTGCTTTTTCTTTTTCTCTCTCTTTTTTTTTTTTCTGCAAGCTTTGTTCTTTGCTGCTTTTTCTTGCTTCAAGAATCATTTTTATGATTTTTGAGATTATCAAATAACATGTCTCCTAGTCATCATTCTTTCAAGAGCCAACATATTTAACATTCTTAAACAACAACTTCAAAAGACATATGCAATGTTCAAGCATACATTCAGAAAACAAGAAGCATTGTCACCACATCAATATAATTAAGCTAAGTTCAAGGATAAATTCGAAACTCATGTACTTCTTGTTCTTTTGAATTAAAACATTTTTCTTTTAAGAGAGGTGATGGATTCATAGGACATTCATATCTTTAAGACAAAGTTACTAACTACTAATGATCATGTAATGAAGGCACAAACATAGATAAGCACATAATATAGAAAACGAAAAACAGAGAAAGCAAGAACAAGGAATGAATCCACCTTAGTGATGGTGGCGTTTCCTTCTTGAGGAACCAATGATGTCCTTGGGCTCTTCTATGTCTCTTCCTTGTCTTTGTTGCTCCTCCCTCATTGCTTTTTGATCTTATCTTATTTCATGAAGCATGATGGAGTGCTCTTGATGTTCCACCCTTAGTTGTCCCATATTGGAACTCAATTCTCCTAGGGAGGTGTTGATTTGCTCCCAATAGTTATGTGGAGGGAAGTGCATTTGAGGCATCTCAGGGATCTCATGGAAGTGAGCTTCTTGCGCCTCTTGAGCTCCATGAATGGGCTCTCTTGCTTGCTCCATCTTTTTCTTAGTGATGGGCTTGTCCTCTTTGATGAGGATATCTCCCTCTATGTCAATCCCAGCTGAATTGCATAGGTGGCAAATGAGGTGAGGAAAGGCTAACCTTGCCATGGTGGAGGACTTGTCAGCCACCTTGTAGAGTTCTTGAGGTATAATCTCATGAACTTCCACCTCTTCTCCAATCATGATGCTATGGATCATGATGGCCCGGTCTATATTAACTTCAGACCGGTTGCTAGTGGGAATGATTGAGCATTGAATAAACTCCAACCATCCTCTAGCCACAGGCTTGAGGTCCAATCTTCTTAGTTGAACCGGCTTGCCTTTGGAGTCAATCTTCCATTGAGCTCCTTCTACACATATGTCCATAAGGACTTGGTCCAACCTTTGATCAAAGTTGACCCTTCTTGTGTAGGGGCGTGCGTTCTCTTCCATGTATGGCAAGTTGAACGCCAACCTCACATTTTCCGGACTAAAATCTAAGTATTTCCCCCGAACCATTGTAACATAGTTCTTTGGATCCGGGTTCTTACTTTGATCATGGTTCTTGGTGATCCATGCATTGGCATAGAACTCTTGAACCATTAGGATGCCGACTTGTTGGATGGGATTTGTTAGAACTTCCCAACCTCTTCTTTGAATTTCATGTCGGATCTCCGGATACTCATTTCTTTTGAGTTTAAAAGGGACCTCAGGGATCACCTTCTTCTTGGCCACAACATCATAGAAGTGGTCTTGATGGGCTTTGGAGATGAATCTTTCCATCTCCCATGACTCGGATGTGGAAGCTTTTGTCTTCCCTTTCCCTCTTCTAGAGGATTCTCCGGTCTTAGGTGCCATCAATGGTAATGGAAAAACAAAAAGCTTATGCTTTTACCATACCAAACTTAGAATATTGCTCGCCCTCGAGCAATAAACAAAAGAATAGATGAAGAAGAAGAAGAAATATGGAGAGGGAGAGGGTGATGTGGTTCGGCCAAGAAGGGTATAGAGGGGTTGTGTTGTGTGAATTTGGTGAAGAATGGAGGGCTTTATATAGGGAAGGGAAGGGGGTATTGGTTCGGCCATATGGGTGGGTCTGGGTGGGAAATTGGTTTTGAATTTTGAAGGTAGGTGGAGTTTATGAGGTAGGTTTAAGGGGAAGAGTGTTTATGGGGTTGTGTGAAAGAGAGTGGTGAGAAGAAGTGAGTGGAGGTAGGTGGGGATCCTGTGGGGTCTACAGATCCTGAGTGGATCATGTGGGGTCCACAGATCCTGAGGTGTCAAGGTATTTACATCCCTGCACCCATTAGGCATGTAAAAATGCCTTTGTATCCAACTCTGGGCGTTCAGCGCCAGGTTGGTGGCCATTTTGGGCGTTCAACGCCCATCTGTGTGCCATTTCTGGCGTTGAACGCCAGAACCATGCCTGTTCTGGCGTTCAGCGCCAGAAGCTGCCCATTTGGGCGTTCAGCGCCAGAACCATGCTCTGTTCTGGCGCTGAACGCCAGACAGATGCTCCTCCAGGGTGTGATTTTTCTTCTGCTATTTTTGATTCCGTTTTCAATTTTTCTCCTTATTTTGTGACTCCACATGATCATGAACCTAAGAAAACATGAAAAACAATAAAATAAGAATTAGATAAACATTGGGTTGCCTCCCAACAAGCGCTTCTTTAATGTCAATAGCTTGACAGTGGGCTCTCATGGAGCCTCACAGATGTGCAGAGCTTTGTTGAAACTTCCAACACCAAACTTAGAGTTTGGATATGGGAGTTCAACACCAAACTTAGAGTTTGGTTGTGGCCTCCCAACACCAAACTTACAGTTTGACTGTGGGGGCGCTGGTTGACTCTGCTTGGAGAGAAGCTTTTCCTGCTTCCTCTCCATGGTTGCAGAGGGAGATCCTTGAGTTTTGAATACAAGGGAGTTCTCATTCCATTGAAGGAATATTTCACCTCTGTCAACATTAATCACAGCTCTTGCTATGGCCAGGAAAGGTCTTCCTAGGATGATGGATTCATCCTCTTCCTTTCCAGTATCCAGGACTATGAAATCAGTAGGATGTAAAGGCCCTCAACCTTTACTAATACATCTTCTACTTGTCCATAAGCCTGTTTTCTTGAGCTGTCTGCCATCTCTAGTGAGATTTTAGCAGCTTGCACCCCATAGATTCCCAGTTTCTCTATTATAGAGAGGGGCATGAGGTTTATCCTGAACCAAGGTCACACAGAGCCTTAAAGATCATGGTGCCTATGGTACAGGGATTATGAACTTTCCAGGATCCTGTCTCTTCTGAGGCAATGTCAGTTGATCCAGATCACTTAGTTCATTGATGAACAAGGGAGGTTCAACTTCCCAGTATCAATGCCAAAAATTTGGCATTCAGCTTCATGATTGCACCAAGAAACTTGGCAGTTTGCTCTTCAGTGACATCCTCATTCTCTTCAGAAGAGGAATACTCATCAGAGCTCATGAAGGGCATAAGGAGGTTCAATGGAATCTCTATGGTCTCTAGATGAGCCTCAGAGTCCTTTGGTTCCTCAGAGGGAAGCTCCTTATTGATCACTGGACGTCCCAGGAGGTCTTCCTCCTTGGGATTCACGTCCTCTCCTCTCCTCACAGGTTCGGCCATGGCGCTTATGTCAATGGCCTTGCACTCTCCTTTTGGATTCTCTTCTGTATTGCTTGGGAGAGTACTAGGAGGGATTTCAGTGATCCTTTTACTCAGCTGGCCCACTTGTGCTTCCAGATTTCTAATGGAAGACCTTGTTTCATTCATGAAACTTACAGTGGCCTTAGATAGATCAGAGACTAGATTTGCTAAATTAGAAGCATTTTGTTCAGAGTTCTCTGTCTGTTGCTGAGTTGATGATGGAAAAGGTTGCTATTGCTAAACCTGTTTCTTCCACCATTATTAAAGCCTTGTTGGGCTTTTGATCCTTCCATGAGAAATTTGGATGATTTCTCCATGTTGAGTTATAGGTGTTTCCATAAGGTTCACCTAAGTAATTTACCTCTGCTATTGCAGGGTTCTCAGGATCATAGGCTTCTTCTTCAGAAGATGCCTCTTGAGTACTGTTGGATGCAGCTTGCATTCCATCAGACTCTGAGAGATCATATTGACTTGCTGAGTCAATATTTTATTCTGAGCCAATATGGCATTCAGAGTATCAACTTCAAGAACTCCCTTCTTCATAGGCGTCCCATTATTCACAGGTTCCTTTCAGAAGTGTACATGAACTGGTTATTAGCAACCATGTCAATGAGTTCTTGAGCTTCTGCAGGCTTTTCTTTAGGTGAATGGATCCACCTGCAGAAGTGTCCAGTGACATCTTTGATAGCTCAGATAAACCATCATAGAATATATCCAGGATGGTCCATTCTGAAAGCATGTCAGAGGACACTTTTTGGTCAACTGTTTGTATCTTTCCCAAGCTTCATAGAGAGATTCACCTTCTTTCTGTCTGAAGGTTTGAACATCAGCTC
>NC_092046.1:114885605-114961498 GCF_003086295.3 Arachis hypogaea | reverse complement strand
TCAGTGATTTTCATTGTCACGTGTTCGCGTTGTCCACGCGTTCGCGTCATTCGTGCAGACTCCAATCCACGCGTACGCGTCAGGCACGCGTTCGCGTCATTGTGATTTTCTTCATTCCGCGCGTTCGTGTGGGGCACGCGCTCGCGTTAGTGTTCGCTGGTCATCTCCTTAGTTTCTTGTGTTTCTTCCATTTTTGCAAGCTTCCTCCCTATTCTCTAAGCCATTCCCGCCTTATGAGGCCTGAAACACTTAACACACGGGTCACGGCATCGAATGTGATAAAGGAGAATTAAAATGTACTAATTAAAGGTTTCTGGGAAGCAAGTTTTCAACCATAAACAATACTAGAAAGAAATTACAAAATCATGCTAATCATATGAATAAGTGGGTAAAGGCTTGATAAAACCACTCAATTAAACACAATATAAATCATAAAATAATGGTTTATCACTATTCCAAGAACGAACAGTTTTTAAGTTAACCATTTATTTGCTGGCAACTGCTGCAATTACTAAAGGATCCCAAAAATGATTGCCGAAAAGACAAAAAGGCTAAGAGAGAGTCTAATGGTCCAGTTCTTATTATACTTTTTCTGATATGAGGAGAAACCAATCGTTGGAGAGAACAGAAAAAGAATTCCTACACAGTTTTTAAAAGAAGAAAATTTCTTTAAATGGGAACTTGTATTGTCCAATAATAACTTGCTATATGACAAGTTATTATAAAAATAAATAATTATATGAAGTCTTAATTTATTAAATAATTATATTAAATAGTTGAAAGAGGATTTGATTGAACACATATGGTAATTTCACAATGTTTTTCGTCAACTATAGAGCTTAACTATATTTTTCTTTGTATGAAGTAATTTTACGAATTAGTGTAATTCCAGATTATATATTGTGTATTATTGTTATATATGAATTTTTTAATATTAATATCTTTTAATAGTGAATTATTTTTGAATTTATAAATTTAAATAATATTATTAAAAAAATAGTAACAACATTAATTTTAATTATTTTAATTAATTAATTAAGTAGGACCACAATAGGAATTAAAATTAGTTCCTCCTAATGGTGAAGAGAAAAATTCTTTGAGTTCCTATTTATGGCTTATGATACAAAAGCTGATGTGGAGTTACTTTTTATGACAGGTGGGCCATAAATAGGGATTGGGATGAGTTTTCTACTAGAGATAGTCTAATAAGCCTAATATTAAGCCATGAAATGAGTTTTACGAAAATTGAGCCAAGCTTGCTTGTGGACGGCTTAAAGTAGTTGAGTGGCACTGGTTTGGGGCTGTGGAGGATGGGCTGCGCATTCAACAATGGACCCTTGAGTTTGGGCTAAGTGGGGTTTTGGTGAGTTATGTAGTGCTGTTTAACTATTTATTATTTATAAAAAAATTGTTTATTTTAACCGATTTGAGTTAGTCGAGTAGTTAGTTCACTTGTCCGCTTAAACAAGTTAGAATTCAAATTCCAAACTCAGAAACACTGTGGGTGACAAAAAAAATTCTACTCATCATTTAAATATTGTCATTTATTTGGCATTTAAGTTTAATATTTTAAAGAACCATTATCATTTTTATTTAATTTATTATTATACTTGTCACGGTAAAATTTGTAATCACTTTCGATGAAATCACAAAAGTTTTCAAAATAAATTAAACTCACTTCACAAATTAAATATACGAACTTGGGAATATAGGTGGACAGATGGTGTTTGGTTCATATACATGTTTCAGTGAGACATGACCATGACACATGTCTGCTATTTAGTTTGGAGAGACGCAAATTTTTGAAGGACACAGGAGGACATGGATAAACACAAAGACACTAAATTTGTGTACTTCCAATTTGGTGAGACACTGAGACACAACTTGTGAGATACTAATTTTTTACTCTTCTACCTTATTGAATTTTTAAATCTCCAAAATTTGTCCTCCTATCTCCCTAAACCTTTCTTTTTTTTTCCTCTTTTAGATTCTACAACCATCTCTTCCTTTTTCATTGGTCACAATTCTCCTCCTTCTGCCTTCTTGAACCCTCACCAATGGAAATTCGATTGTCATCTCTTCCTCTCCCTCTAATGCTGTCATCCGATTTACCATTTGCTGCCATATTACTCCGCCTATTCATGGACGCACATTCCTCTGTGTTCTACTTCATCTCTGCTGGTGAGACTGCCTCACTACACTCTCCCTCTTTCAGATCTATTCTGTCTCTCCTTTATACCTTCCATATCCAAGCTCCACCTTTCAGATCTGCTCTTTCTCTCGATTTGTCTCTTTTGGTTCTATCTCCGCCTATTTTCCTCCATGTAGTTGTCTTCGTCGTTCTTTTTTCTACTACCTTCTTCTTTTTCTGGTTTTCTGCTTCTTCCTTGCAATCATCTTCTTCTTCCTCTCTTTTTCTGGGCACTGATTTTTTGTTTTTTTCAAGAAAAAATTGTACATTTAATTTTTTATTTATTTAAATTTTGACTAATCTTTGATAAATTTTGGACTTTGGTTTTCTATTTTTTTAAAAAAATGTATATTTAATATTTGAATGATAATTTGAGATGATATTGGAAGGAAAAAAATACTTGAACAAATAAAAATTCAATGGTGATGACGTGCAATGTTTGGGGTGATGGGTGTGTAGTGGTGAGTGGTGGTGATAGAACTTGTACTTGAATAAAGAGTAATTCAATCTTTTCATTTTCAAATAATTGTGTGTCTTATTCATTATTTTTGTCAAACACAATACATAGACACAAATATTTTATGTCTATGTTTTTAATATTTGTATCTTTGTGCCTGTGTTTCATTCTATACATCAACAAAATAGAGCCATAAAGAATAACATAAACACGTCCAAAATTAAATGAATAATATAAACACATCAAAATTCAGTATTGACTCATTCAAATTACTTAATATTACAAACTCCAAATCAAATAGATGAGCGCAAAAAAATATCATCACAATCACATTAAAAAAAAGAAAAAATCACAGACACATCCAATATTATGTATATATTAAGAAGATAGAACTTTTTATTAAACAAAAAAAGGGGAGACCAAGAACTCTAATAACCCAGAAAATGTGAAGGAGGTAACAAGTTCCAAATCAAACAGAATAGTGCAAAAAAAATTTTGTCAATACAAACACATCCAAATACCTATATTTCCGACGCAGAAGAACGTGTCGCAAAAAAGGCAGTGGCGTGTAGGAGAAGCGCAGAGACGAGGAGGAACGTGTTGCAGAGGAGGAAGCAATGACGAAGATGAGCACGGCGCGGAGGAGGAGCGCGTTGTGTGGAAGCGGTAATGACGACGAGGATTACAGTGCCTAGATTTTGTCGTTTTAGGAGGGAGGTGTGTTTTGAGATTTTAGGGATTATTTTTTTGTGTTAGTGTTTAAGGGTTTAAAATAGATTTGGATATTTGAAATTAGATTTCTAGATTTTAATCTTATTTAAACTGTTTTTTTAATTTGTATTTTAAATTTGAAAAAGAAAAGATACTAAATTTATTTAGATGTGTTTATTTTAATTTTTTTAAATTAAGGAAAAATTACCAAAAGTACCCATGAAGTTTATGAACGCTGACAAAAGTACCCATAAATTAAGGAAATTAACGATATACCCATGGAAGATGAGATCCGTATGACAAAAGTATCCAAGCCCTAATTTTTTGTTGATTTTTTAATAAAATTACTAAACTATCCCCATCCTCAACCTCAATTCACTTTTTCAACTTTCCATAATTCAACATGCACCTTTAAAATCATTGTCATGGAGTCCAAAACTACTCTTACAACAGACGAAATGAACCTTTTATGGTGGAAATTTTGGATAGTAACGCAACAGAAGATTGCAGCGCCGAGATTAACAAAAGAATCAATAAATACCGATGAAGAATCAGAGAAAGAATCATAAAGGAACAGTTTTTAATAGTTTCAGTTGTTTTCTCCTTTTTTTTCTTAATTTGAGGGCTTTCTTTGTGTGAAAGGATTGGTGAAAAAATGGGAAAGAGCTCACCATACTAAATTTATTTGCCAGGAATCGGTCGAAGTCCTCTACCACCACCACTATCATCACCACCACTATCATTGATTTTGGCCTGGTCTATTATAGGAGTAGTTGTGGACTCCATGAGACCATGACAAAGGTTTTAAAGGTACAGGTTGGGTTATGGAAAGTTGAAAAAGTGAATTGAGGTTGAGAGTGGGGGTAGTTTGAAAATTTTATTAAAAAATCAACCAAAAAATTAGAGTTTGAATACTTTTGTCATAGGTACATCGTTAATTTCCTTATTTTATGGGTACTTTTGTCAGCGTTCGTAAACTTCATGGATACTTTTGATAGTTTTTTCTTAAATTAATATAATAAAAAATTGACTGAAAAATAATTTAAAGAATATCTAATTGAATTGAAGAAAAAGCCTTCAATTTTTACGAAAAAGCAAGTCAACCAAGAATAAAAAAAAAATAAAAAATTTATATATTATTTAAACTATCGATTCTTTTTCCTCCTACTATTATCGTTTATTGAGGTGAATTGCAGTATAAAATCCCAAGTATTTTTAAACAAGGTTTAGATTGGTACATTATGCGAAAGTAAAATACTATGTATTTGGATAAAATATATAAATTAATATAAAATTTAATTATTATTCAAGTAAAAATTTATAAATAAATTTTGCTGTTAATAAAATTATAAAAATATATATATGAACATAATGTGTTATTATCTCCATTTTTTAAGTAGTCATTTTTTTATATTAGTTTTTGTTTTTACTTTTTGTTATATTTAAATACTATAGTATAAGAATGAAGTTACTAAATACAATATAAATATGTACATAATGTGTCGTCAACTGAAAGTAACATTCATTTTTATGAATCATGATATTATGTATGGTTTTTAATATTATTCTTACAACTAAGTAATATTAAAAGATGCAAATCATTGAAAAAAATATGATATATAAATGACAAAGATAATACATATATGATGAACACAATTAGGTGGAAAAAAGCGTAAAAAAAATTGTAACGGCATCATATACTATAAATTTTAAAAATTTGTCAATCCAACATCCAGTGAGTCAAAACTATATATCATTATCAATTAAATTTTTTAAATAATTGTATAAAACATTAGTTACGATGAAAGAAAAATAGTAAAAGGTATGAAATTATGTAAAAGAAGATAAAACAAATGTGTGAAGTGAATACTGATTTATATAATAAATATAAATAAAAATGAGAATAAAAAGATAAAATAAATTAAATTTTTATTAACTAGTTTATAAAAAGAAATAATATAAGGACGGTTCTAAACATAGTATTGTAGGGGACAAGCACCCTCACTATAATTTGAAATTTTTTTAAGTAGTATATGATAATAATATTTATTTGTCCCATTAAATTATTAAATTTGATCCTACAATAATTTTTTATTTAATTTTCGATACTTAACATTCAATTTTAAAAACTTCATATTAGATGTTTGTCAGAAGAATCAATTTTTAAATTTAAATAAGATTGGTGTTCTTTCTTAAAAATCGACTCGAAAGAATATTATTTATCTTCTTTTGAAATTAGCTTTAGTTTTTCGTAGCATCTGTATTAATTGAAAGAATTTTTCTAACTATAAATATCGATAAGAGTCGGTTTCTGATTGTATTAGAAAGTAAATCTCTACATAATTGTTTAGTGATATATATTAAAAGAGAGAAATTTTAATTGTACCGTAAAAAAATTATTTATTTTTTTAAAATATAAAATCTAAAAAAATAGAATTTTAAATTATATATTACTATTTAAATTATTATTTTAGTGTTTGAATTTATAAATTAGATATTTTGAAAACTAATCACATTTTACAATAACAAAATATAATTATAACAATAATTATATTATATGTACATAAAAAATCACTACCTGTATAAAATACATATTAAAATATAAAATACATGTTGAAAATAAGTTAAACAATGCACAATAATTAATAGATGATTTGATAGCTAATTTTTTATATACACATAATATTTTTATTCTAAAAATTATTGTCATGTTATATAAATTTTGTCTCCACTACCAAAATTTGTTGGAACCGTCACTAAACATAACATTAAAGACATAGAGTAACATACATAGAAATAAAAAATAAGAAGAGGTGAAAAGATAAGGTTAAACACTACATATGAAGAATAACAAATAATGCGATAATAGAAAAACTATAAAATGACAATTCTACTTAAATATTTATACACTACTAGAAAATTAGTTATTACAGATATTTTCGACGAATTTTATCCCACGGAAATATAGACAAAATTTAAGAGGGATTTTTTGTTGGAAAACAAAAAAATGGATTAGCATAAATTACAGATGGAAAAGAGAATCCGTCGATAATTCTGTCAAAAAAATTAATTTTTTTCGTGAAAAATAGTTACAGACGAAAAATTCGTCTATAATTAAATGGACAAAAATTCTGCGTTTTATTAAATTATTATAGATAGAAAATTCCGTCTGTAATTTAAAATTTTTCATAAGAAAATTTTAATTTAAACCTAACTTCATCCCCACCCTATCGAGATTTCTTCTTTTTCTTCCTTCCTTCTCTCTTTCTCTCTCTTCTTTCACACCCTAAAACCCTAACTAACCACAATTTCTCACAGAAATGGTGTTTCACCATCGCAGAAAGCTCATGCCAGAAATCTGCGAGTCCCTCTGCCACGTGGAGTAGAATTGTTCTTCAAACTGTGATGATTGCCTCAAAATCTGCATCACCAACCCCCAATACTACTATTATTCCCAACCACCGCCACCGCCACTGCCACTGATTCCTCCTCTCCCCTTAGACGATATATCAGACCATGGAAAAAGCCACGCGCTCTTGCCCTACTTGGTCCTTGCTCTCTCCGTTATCGGAGTTGCTTTCTTCGTTGTTATTTGCTGTGCAATCTTCACGAGGATCTTCAGAAGGAGGAGAAGATCCTTATCGCCACCGTTGAGTCTTCGAACACAGGATAATACGCGTGATGATTTCTTCATTGATGAGGAGCACGGTCCTGTGGTGGACCACCCGATCTGGTACATCCGTACACCCTATCGAGCTCTGTTAGCTACAATTCTTCTATTCCATATGTCTTACTAATGAATCACCTGCAATTTTTTTATTGGTGATAAAGCCATCAGAAGAAAGGCAAATTTTGTTACTGATGATAAAGCTAACCAAGGCAAACTTGTCTCTACTTGAATCCTCCTGCATATATACGATAGAATAATATTTGGTTTGGATAGTAACCAATTTTCAAATATGTCCATATAGTTAAAAAATTTGTAATCGTGTGATTTTTTTTGTTGTGTGTGGAGGAAGGCATTCTTCTCTTCATTTAGGCTTTGGCTTTTAGAGTTTTGGTGCTAAACATTATACTTTCCTCCTTGTATTTCCATTCTTCTCTTCATTACATGTTCCTTTTAACATTGATTTTTTTCTTTCTTTCTCGTTTTATAGTTAACTTACTTGCCTATTTATGTTCTTATTTTATGTTTTACCTCGCTATTGATATTTGTTGATTAGGTTCTTGAGTGTTTTGAACTTCAACCCGATAACAGTGTGTTTCTAGAGCTAATTCTTATATTCCCGAAGGTTATTGTTCTAAGTTTTTCTTATTTCAATATTTGATATTAATTAAACAAGTTTTAATACTCTGGTTTTATTTTATTTTATTTTTTTGCAGTCTCATGCTTCACAGATTCTTGGATTTAAGTTTTAATATTATTAGCACATAGAAGTCAGCTGCCCTGTTCCTTTTAGGCTCTATAAGCTCACAGCATTACTGGTGAAACAACATTTTATTGATATTGATATTGTTGATGATGATATTATCTTGTGGTATAATTTTAATTTATCTATCTACTGGACCCCACACTTGTCACAGTTTTTTGATGGATATGAATATCATGAGATATCATTTTATCAGACTTACCAATGTTACCCTGCTTCGTTTATTGAGAAGGTTAGCATTAACTTTACGCATCCCTTGCTAAGTTTTTCTTGGTAATGAAACATGAGATTTTATTTTATACTAATTTATAAATTCTATTTCTATATATATAAAGAAAAAAGTTCGTTTCAGATGCGTGGTGCATGGAATAACTCAATAAATTGCAGTTATTTTAGAGCTTATCCAACTTCATATTGCTATTTTAACAATTTCTTTAAGTATAGTTACTAT
The DNA here is from genome assembly GCF_003086295.3 of Arachis hypogaea. Lineage (NCBI taxonomy): Eukaryota > Viridiplantae > Streptophyta > Magnoliopsida > Fabales > Fabaceae > Arachis > Arachis hypogaea. The sequence goes on along the minus strand of NC_092046.1, from coordinate 114,953,258 downwards.
TAACAACTTGATTAGATTAGGTTTAGTTAGATTTGTTTTTTTTTATGATTTTAGTAATTAGTTTGATTTAAAATTTGTTATTGAAACTTTTTTCCTCATGATTTTTCAATTTTTGGTGTTTCCTTTCACTGCACTATCTTTGTTTCCCACATTATTTGTTGTTACTTGTTTCTCACTTAGCCATATTTCCTGTCCTCAATTGGTATAATTCCAATTTCATTATATTATTATTGTAGTTGCAGGAGGCATAAAAAGATGGGAAGGGCTCCTGTTGTGACAAGGTGGGACTCAAGAAAGGCTGCTGAAAAAAAGAGGAGGATCAAATCTTGACCAACTACATTCAAGTCAATGAAAAAGGTTCTTGGAGGGCTTTGCCTAAGAATGCTGGTATGCATGCTTCTATCTCTATTATTCTTTTCATTTGTTTCATCATCAGGCTCTTATTCTTCTTCTTCTTCATGAAGGGTTACCAAGATGATTTTGTTCTAATCCTGTGTTATTGATCTGATCTAAATTCGTTTGGTTATATTTGTAGCTCTGATTTGTTTGACGGAGTTTAGAGAGCAAGAGATTATGAACAAGTATGCAGTTCAAACTGATATTGAGGTTCTTGATTTGCAGTTCTCTCTGTTTTCTCTGTTTTGATTCTTTGGCATAGATTGTTCTAGAAGTACCTTTATGAGTGAAGTTATGTTTTGATTCAGGTAAATATTGTTGTAAAAAGTTATTGGGGTGATGCAAGAGAGAAACTTCTAGACTATTGAAGATCTGAAATTGAACTCAATTGTACTGGGAAGCAGGGGACTTAGCACAATCCAAAGGTGTGTATTTTATTTATATATTTATTTATTTTTGGGTACAATTCCCTGTTTCATTGTTCTTTAGAGTATAGTTTAGAAAAAAAAAATTGGGATCGCATAAGTTAATTGGCTTTTGTGTGTACTGAAAAGGCAAAAGATACAATTAATATATAATGAAAACATTTTTTGGTAGATAATATAATGGAAGAGTGTAAAAACAATTATTTATTCTTGTTGAAGACTTTTTCTTATGTGATGTGATGAGAGAATAAAGATTAATGTACCTCCAGATACCATGTAGTAGTGCTTTGTGTTTGTTGAAGAGAAGGTTATATATATAGATATTAGATTAGATAGGAACAATGAAAAGGTACATACTTTTACAATAAAAACAAGTTATTGCTACTTGAACAAAGTATGTCAGGAATTGCATATTAAATAATAGGCATTTGGGAATGTATTATACCAGGGAAAATATAAATAAATAAACAAAGAAAAAAGAGGCTAGCTAGTATAATACTAGTATGCTTTTCATATAAATACTGAAGTTAGATTCAATTTTTCACTTCAAAGTTGAAAAAAATAAACTAATGGAGTTGATGACTCAGGTCTCTTATTTTTACTTAGTATATAGAAATTAAGGGATCCAGATTAGTAGATAGAGAAATAAACAAAGCAAGTTGTTTCTACAAATTTGTTTCATCACAAATTTAGTTTTTTATTAGGAGCAGTTGTTGTTGTTGCATTATATTGCTCTCACGGGGACACAGAAATTGTTGAGTTCTGATCAGTGCATATAGGTAGCTAATTTCAAATCTGCACCGTGATGTCATACAAATCATATAAATCATTGAGAAACTGTGTTGATCTTTTTCTCCACATATGTTGCAGTGCTCAAATATATTCTTGACAAAAGATCAAGTTATACGGTAATTGATTCTTTTGACTTCACATGTCATTTGGAACAGTCAATCACTATGTGCAGGACTTATTCCTTTCCAGTCAAAACTTGCTTAGAAATGGAGTACATTACACTCAACCTCATGATTATATACTAAAAATAAAAGCTCAATCATTCATTACTATTTTTCTGTTATTCTTCTTGAAAACTTTTACATACTAGCTTTACAGGAGTTTGCTGAGAGGAAGGACAATGGGAAGATGGCTGAAGGATCAAAAAGAGAGGAAAAAGCAGGAAATTAGGATTCATAATGCTCAGTTGCATGCTGTAGTATCCGTGGCAGGCGTAGCTGCTGCCGTTGCGGCTATTGCAGCTTTAATAGAGTGTACATTGTAGAATCAATAGAGTGTACATAGCTGCCATAAAGTTCTACACTTACCATATGAGTGGTCTCTAGCTTAGCTTGCATTGTTCAAGAAATTTTAGAAAATTCTAAGGATGCTACTCTACTAATGTTTCTGAGACATGGATGTAATTTTCACTCCATATGGATGTATAACTGTATATTATTGAATAAGTAGAGTTATATGCAAAGAAATATTATATAGATAATCTATTTTTTATATATCTCAAAAAAAAATAATATATAATTTATATGAGTTGAGTTGAGTTTTTTTATATTTATTTTGTATGAAAACAGGTTTATTTTGCAATAGAAAAATTTTAAAAAAATTATTTTACCTTACTGACAAATTTACAGACGAATTTTCTGTCTATATTCAGAGTTTGGGATGGTTTTCCAAGGTTCCAATTACAAACGAAAATTCCGCCAGAAAATTTGTCTATAATTACAAACGAAAAATTCGTCGAAAAATTCGTCTGTAATTACCGACGGAAAATCCATCGAAAAATTCGTCTGTAATTACCGATGGAAAATCCATCGAAAAGTTCGACGTTTCAAGGAAATGAATGGAGAATTTACCGAGGAAAAATCCGTCGGTAACTGGTAAAAATCCGTCAGTAATTTTTTCACGAAAAAAATCTATCGGTAAATAATTTTCGACGAGACTTTTACAGAGGGACAAAATCCGTCGGTAACCAAAAATCTGTCTATAATAAAGACTAAATATGTCTCTAAATCTGTTTGTATTAATCCATTTTCTAGTTGTGTTATATGTGACAATATTAAAAGCTATTTAATATGTCAAGAGCTCATTATGGAATTTTTTTTGTATATTATAAATAAATAGATAGATAAATAAATAAATATTTTTTTATAAAAAAAATAACTGTCAAACATGACATGTAATATTAGAATTTAAATCATTAATATAAATTAATATTTTTATATTATAATTTGTTTATTAGAATTAGATATTTTAATATATAAAATTGTGAAATTAATACTAGATTAATTGTATAAATATTATTCAGTGTGGTAGTATAAATGTAATTTTATATATAGATAAATATTTTTTTATATTATTATAAACTAAGTTTATAAATGATATTATAATTTTATTGAAAACTTAACAATTTATGTGTGTTTACGTATTATAACACTATTTTAGTTCTTTTTATATATTTTAATAAATATATAATAGATTAAGGTGCAAGTTAGGAGGCATTCCAAATTTTTTTATTTTTCTTTTCCATGCTTTTTGTTTTTTTTTTTTCACAATATTCTCCAATCCGACAACTGATAAAGAGAATTCTTGTATAGCTTAGAATCAATCAAAACAAGAATCAATTCATTGGTAGCATAGTTCAAACCAATAATGAATTCTCACTATCAAATATTAAATCCAATACAAAATATAAACCGAGTATTTAGCTCCCGGGTCGTCTTTCCTAGGAGTTGCAATAAAATGTAAAATTATTGGCTATGAGAGAGCATGAGAGCATGGAGATTGTGAATGCAAGAGAGAGCAAGAGATGTAAATAGCAAGGAATTGAAATAAGCATGCAAGGAATTGAAAAGAAAGCAATTAAAGGACTCTTGGCAAGAAGTGGGTAATCTAGGTTTCCTATCCTAGTTGTGGACCACAAACATGGCAATTGTGTGGACTAAATCCAAATCAATCAATCCTCCTTGAGAATTAGTCAAAAGACATAATTGATCTCATCAATCCATAAGTCCTAGTCAACTCACTATTTACTTAGTGAAAGACTAGCGTCAATGGAAACCAAATCAATTAACCATTCTCACACAATGCGAAATGAACATCCACAACTCAATTCCACCCAAACATCCAATTTCTCAACCAAGAGTGTGAAAATTAAATATGCAAGAAAGTAAACATCAAAGCAAATAAAAGTCAACGCAATAAAAGTCAAAGCAATCAAATGCAAGTAAAGAAAACTTAAAATGCAAGAAACCTCTTGGCAAGTAATTGAAGGCTAAGGCTACCTATTCTAGTCATTGACCACAAACATATGATGATTATGAAGAATTAATCCTACTTAGTCAACCTTACATCGAAGATAAGTCAAATAAGCATAGTTAATTTCAATCCCTATGTCCTATGTCAACACTACGGGGTCACATAGAGTCAAGGGAAACCAAATCAACTAACTACTCTAATATATCAAACAAGAATAGACATCAATGAATCAAGGATCACCAAAGTCAACAATTTTAAGCCAAGAGTGGAGAAAAACTAAGTGAAAACTAAGCCAAGCATTTTATCAAACACTTGGTGTGCATGAGAATAAAATAATATTAAATTACAATAAAATAAATTCTAAAACTACCAAAGCAAGAAAGTGACAATAACAACTAGAGAAAGCAATAAATGACATGGAAACATAAATTTGCATTAATTAAAATTAAAGTAACAAAGAGTATCCATAAGCATAAAAATGACAAAATAAAGGAAATAACAAGAGAAATGAAGAAGGACAAGATAGAAGAACATGGAAACATAAATGAAACTACACTAGAATAAGAATTAAAAACTGAAATTAAAAGGAAATTAACTAATAAAACCCTAATTCTAGAGAGAGGGGGGAGCTTCTCTCTCTAGAAACTAAGAGAAAACCTAATAAAAACTAAACCTAATTGCCCCCCTTTCATCCTTCTTCAATTTGGCCTTAAATAGCTTCCAAAAATGAGTTGGATTGGGTTTTGGGGGCCCAAAATCGCTGCCAGCAAGTTGCAATTAATGCAATCACGTGCAGGGACCTGTGCGGACGCACAGATGTGTGCGTCCGCACACATGCTGAATCCTGACTTGTGCATATGCACAAGTACCTGTGCATACGCACACTTAGACTTATGTCCACTGTAGCAAATTGCATATCATTTTGAAGTTCCAGACGTTAGCTTTCCAATACCGCTAGAACCGCTTCATTTGGACCTTTGTAGCTCAAGTTATGACTAATTTAGTACAGAGAGGTTAGGGCTGGCAGCTTTCTAAATTCTTCATTTCTTGAATTCTTCCCTTTTGCATGCTCTTTTCCTCACTTCTTTAACCCATACTTGCCTTGAAAACCTGAAAATCACTTAACAAATACATCAAGGCACCAAATGGGATTAAAGTGAATAAAATTGACTAAATTAAGCACAAAAGAGCATGTTTTCACTTTCAAGCACAATTTAGGAAGAAATCTCAAAAGCATGCTATTTAGGTGAATAAATGTGGGTTTATGTGATGGAATCCACTCAAATCAAACCAAAATATATCGTAAAATATGGATTCATCAATTTTCCTACACTTAAACCAAGCATGTCCTCATGTTAAACCAACAATAGGAGATGAATGAAGGGGTAATTAATAATGCAACTACCTACATGCATGTAACTATACTAAATGCTATATATCTATATCTACACTATGGTTCCTATTGAGTTTGGTAAAAACAAACAAAAGAATCTCAATCAATCCAAAATAGAAACTTAGGGCCAAGACAAGAAAATATAGCAATATAATCAATGTCCAAGGATTTGATTTAAAATTTTCAAATTAATTTCAACAACTTGTAAGAAGATACAAGATAAGCAATGGAAACATAGAATTGAGCGATTGAACCCCTCACAGGATGTGTTTACACTCTAGTCGCTCAGTGTTTAGGGCTTAATCACTCAATCCTCCTTTAATCATGTTTTCAAAGATTTACAAGTCATCTAACAATCAACTAATATTTGATGAATGAATACAAATATCATGAGGACTTTTGAGGGTTGTAATGAGACTTAGGTAAGGATAGGATTAATATGGTTAAGTGGGCTAATAGATTGGATCTTTGATTAGCTCAAGTATCCCACCTAATCCTATATCAACCTATATAAATAACAAAATAACCTAACTACCCATTTATCCTCTTTTTCAAATTCACTCATGCATCCTTCTTTTCAATTCACACACATATGCATCCTTTATTTAACATTCTTATTATCATTTCTTTTTCTTTGCTTTTCTTTCTTTCTCTTCTTTTTTATTATTATTATTATTATTATCACAAAGAAGATGCATATGTTTTAAATGATGAATGCATGAGTGATTACCCATTTTTTTCAAAATTTCAATATGAGAACCCAAAACACTTACTACCAAAGTTTCCCACAAATTCCCTCCACACTCGATTAACACACACACACACACACACACTCAAACCCAAGCTAATCAAAGATACAATGCATGGACATAATGGTTTTTTGCTTAGGGCAAAAGATGTGCTTAAAATTAGAACAAAAGAGAAATTAAAAGGCTCAAAAGTAGTTTTCAAAGGTAGATATAAGGGTTGGCCATATGGGTTAAGTGAGTTCAATCAAAAATGGCCTCAATCATATTAAATACATTTCAAGACAACAAATATAGGATATATAGACTAAAGCAAATCTAAGATCACAATCATAAAAGGAGTTTATCACACAAGAACAAAAATTTGTGGTTGAAAATGTTCAACCACACAATTAAAGCTCAAATCTCACTTGGTATTTGTTCAAGCTCTTTTCTATATTCCATAAAAAGATACTTCAAGCAAGTTCAAAAACAAGTTTCAAATCTAATCAATGGAATGCCCTAAAAAGGGGTTTCTTGAAAATTCTTTATTGTTTTACCAAAACCTATTTACTATATGTATGCATGTATGTATGTTGTGATGGATGCAATTTCAAAATCTTTCCTAGTTCTATTCCTAATTTTCAACAAGCAAAAATTAACATGAACAATTAGGATAAAATTGAACTAGGTGCTATACTATTCATGTCATCCAATCACAATTTCTATCTATAAAATATATACTAAGAAAAAGATGCAAAACGCAATAGATATAAACTATGAATAGTCTAAGACATATATACTAGAAGGAAATGCAATGCAATAATCAAAATCACTCCAAATATATACAAGAAACCTGCTAAAAGAAGTAAAAATAAAGTGCAAGGTGTTTAGAAAAAGAAAGTTTACACCCCAAAATGGTGAATCCTCCCCCACACTTAAGCGTTGCACGGTCCTCCACATACAAACAAAATCCGGGGAGAATGTCTCTCAAGAGCTCTACCTTCGGTTGGCGGATGCGGGGGCTTGGGTTGTGTGGAGATTGCCAAGTCCATGTATGCTTGGCATCTCCCTCCTCGGTGTCCTCCTCCTTTCCCGGCTCCTTGCCTTTATGTCTCATCCTAAAAAAGAAGAGCAAAGTATAGTTAGAACTCATCGGGCAAGTAGCACAAAAGGGTAAAGGGGAGAGTAAATAAGCATCTAATTGAGGAATTTCGCATAGTGGCATGGAATACACACGACGGCTGGCTAACGTGGCATCCACACAATGAAAAAGTAAGCATGAGTTTCTCAACTAAATGGCCTAAGATGCAACTAAGAGATGAGTGTCATTCAAGCACATGCAACTTAGGTAACTACAACAAGAGTGAATTGAATGTAGAAATTATTGGATATTGAAGTTGTGCAAGTGAAAGCTCAAGAGTGATACAAAATAGCACAATAAACAACAACCAATCCATTAATGAAAAGAAAACTACGTATTCATCATGAAAAACAAGGAAAAAGTCACATGGTATAGGTACTTGTTACAAAAAGTGATACACTTGATAGCTATCAAGTTAGGTCACTCAAACAAATGCAAAGCATTAAAAAGAAACAAGTACCAGACATGTGATCCATATGATATCAAAATCAAGATGAACAAGTAATTTCAACTCAATTCACCAAAGTGAAAGTGCATAATTCAAGATGCCAAACAAGGATAAAGTCTAATGCATATGGTAGCTACAACATATGAATCAAACTCACAATTCATCTAGGCATTTAAACAAGTCTTTTATGCTCAGTGCACATATTTATCAAACTTGAAACCAAATTCAAGCAAGAAGCAACCCAATCAATGTTAAACAAATACTGGCAACTTATTTAATTGTCAAACAACTAAACTAAAGCTAATATAATTACCAAAATAAAAATAGAATACAAACAAAATAAAGTAAAACAAGTAGAAAGGAGGGTAAAAGCAAGAGAAGAGAGGGGTGGAAGAAGAGAAGGAGAGAAGAAGTAGAGAGAAGAGGAGAAAAGAAGTATAATGTGAGAAAATAGGGGTGTGCGCACGTACAGGGTAGTGTGCGTATGCACACAAGGCTGAAAAGGAAAGGTGTGCGTCCGCACCAGGTGTGCGAACGCTATCAGTAGAGAGGGAATCAAGATGCGTGCGTACGCACCTAGGTGTGCGCACGCACAAAAGGTAAAGAAATAGAGGGTGAGCGGATGCACAAGTGTGTGCGAGCGCTCTGAATAGAGAGGGGATTAGAAGGTGTGCATATGCACAAGCGTGTGTGCACGCACAGAACACTTTTTTTTTTGAAAAGGATCACGTGTGCGCGCGCACACATGTCTGTGCGCACGAACAAGAGCGTAAGGGCAGGGGTTCACACACACAGGCTATGCCAATGCTCCCACTAGAGTGGTTGCAAGTTGGCGTGCAGACGCACACGTCTGTGCGTCCGCACAAAGAGTGCAAAAAAAGGATATGTGTGCGTACGCACGAGTGGGTGCGCACGCACAGGTCGAATGAAGCAGGTGAACGCGTGTGCACAAGGCGTACTGGCGCTGCGAACAGAGGGCAAAATCATGCGTGTGCGTGCGCACAGGTCGGTGCGCACACACAGAAAGCAGAAAATAGCTGTTTTATGCGCATGCACAAGTACGTGCGTACGCACAGATGCCCTGTTTTGCAAAAATTTCTCTTCAAAATTCTAAAGTACCAAACCTTATTTCAACCAAAAGTCAACACCAAAACATGCAAGAACCCATAAATTCATGATTCAAACCAAAATTAACCTATCAAAACTCAAAATTAAACTAATTCTAAGCTAACCAAGCGTAACAAAAAGCAAATAAGTCAAAATATGTACAAAATAGAAGAGTTAGAACAATGTTACCAAGCACTTTTATTTAATGTCTTTAAGTTAGACAATTGGGAGAGCCCTTGCTATGGTGGCTTGTGCTTGACTTTCCAACCAATGCTTGAATCTCTAATGTCCTCCGGAATCCCAATCCTAACCATTAACAAAGACAACAAAAAATCAAGCTATTTACATATTAACATATTTACAATAGCAAAAAACAAGCAAGCAACATATGTACAAACAACCAAAAATAAGCTATTAACAATATTCACAATATGCATAATAGCAAAAAATATACACCATTGCAACTCCCCGGCAACGGCGCCAAATTTGATAAAGAGAATTCTTGTATAGCTTGGAATCAATCAAAACAAGAATCAATTCGTTGGTAGCATAGTCCAAACCAACAATGAATTCTCACTATCAAATATTAAATCCAATACAAAATATAAACCGAGAGTATTTAGCTCCCGGGTCGTCTTCCCTAGGAGTTACACTAAAATGTACAATTATTGGCTATGAGAGAGCATGAGAGCATGGGGATTGTGAATGCAAGAGAGAGCAAGAGATGTAAATAGCAAGGAATTGAAACAAGCATGCAAGGAATTGAAAAGAAAACAATTAAAGGACTCTTGGCAAGAAGTGGATAATCTAGGTTTTCTATCCTAGTTGTGGACCACAAACATGACAATTGTATGGACTCAATCCAAATCAATCAATCCTCCTTGAGAATTAGTCAAAAGACATAATTGATCTCAACCCATAAGTCCTAGTCAACTCACCAATTACTTAGTGAAAGACTAGCGTCAATGGAAACCAAATCAATTAACCATTCTCACACAATGCGGAATGGACATCCACAACTCAATTCCACCCAAACATCGAATTTCTCAACCAAGAGTGTGAAAATTAAACATGCAAGAAAGTAAACATCAAAGAAAATAAAAGTCAACGCAATAAAAGTCAAAGCAATCAAATGCAAGTAAAGGAAACTTAAAATGCAAGAAACCACTTGGCAAGTAATTGAAGGCTAAGGCTACCTATCCTAGTCATTGACCACAAACATATGATGATTATGAAGAGTTAATCCTACTTAGTCAACTTTACATCGAAGATAAGTCAAATAGGCATAGTTAATTTCAATCCCTAAGTCCTATGTCAACACTAAGGGGTCACATAGAGTCAAGAGAAACCAAATCAACTAACTACTCTAATATATCAAACAAGAATGGACATCAATGACTCAAGGATCACCAAAGTCAACAATTTCAAGCCAAGAGTGGAGAAAAACTAAGTGAAAACTAAGCCAAGAATTTTATCAAACACTTGGTGTGCATGAGAATAAAATAATATTAAATTGTAATAAAATAAATTCTAAAACTACCAAAGCAAGAAAGTGACAATAACAACTAGAGAAAGCAATAAATGACATGGAAACATAAATTTGCATTAATTAAAATTAGAGAAAAGGATAAATAGGTCCATAATCTTTTGCTTCGCGGACATTTTCATCCCTGACCATTGAAAAATACTTTTAAGTCCCTGACCTTTACAAAACTCGGACGGATCGGTCCCTCGGTCAACGGAAAATGCTTGTCACGCATACACGTGTGTCACGCGTACGCGTCGCCTGGAAAACTTCCCTCTCACGCGTACGCGTGTGTCACACGTACGCGTCGCCTGGAAAACCATGCGTACGCGTCGCCATGAATTTAACAATACCTCATTTTTTCATGAATTATCCACTTTACATGTTTTTTTTTTCCATTTCTTTCAAGCCATTCTTGCCTTCAAAACTTTAAATCACTCAAACAAACATATCAAGGCATCGAATGGGAGAAAAGTAAGAATGATACAGCCTCTACATGATTAAAGAAAGTTACAATGATGAAACTGTTAGTAACATTTTTCGTCGGTTTTTTTTTTTGTTTTCTTTTTTATTTTTTGTATCATCATAGCCTTGCATTGTACATCAAAATGTTAATTTAGTATTCTTTTACATCGTACTCTTATTCCAGTACTCTCAATAATTTTATTCTTAATATTATTTTGGAATTCAACGTTTATGATTATATTATTACCTGTGATTAATTTTTTATTTAATTTGTCTTTTTTAATGAGATCATAATTTATATTATAAAAAATTACACTAAAATATAGTACACGAGAATTACAATTATAAAAGAGAGTACTAAAAATAATAAAAATTAAATATTTCTCTTGACAATGATGGAAATAAATCTAAAATTTTTTTATGATATTTTTATATAGATATTTTTAATACTCTTAATATTCTTTTTTAGTACGCTATAATTTTACTATTATTATTCTATACAAAAAAATAATAGGTAAAAAATGTATATAAACAAAAAAAATAAACCTACGTTTGATGCTTCAAACGCTAGGCTAAACACACCCTAAATTGCTAAATTTAATTTTTTTTTTATCATTCGATACCTTGATATGTTTGTCTGAGTGATTTAAAGTTTTAAAGGTAAGAATGGCTTGAAAGAAATGAAAAAAAAATACAAAGTGAAGAATTCATGAAGAAATAAGGTATTGTTAAATTCAAGACGATGCGTATGTGTGACCCACGCGTACGCGTGAGAGGGAAGTTTTTCACACAACGTGTACGCGTGAGAGGGAAGTTTTCCAGGCGACGCGTACACGTGACAAGCATTTTCCGTTGACCAGGGACTGATCCGTCCAAATTTTGTGAAGGTCAGGGACTTAAAAGTATTTTTCAATGGTCAGGGACGAAAATGTCCGCGGGGCGAAAGGTCAGGGACCTATTTGTCCTTTTCTCTTAAAATTAAAGTAACAAAGAGTATCCATAAGCATAAAAATAATAAAATAAAGGAAATAATAAGAGAAATGAAGAAGAACAAGATAGAAGAACATGGAAACATAAATGAAACTACGCTAGAATAAGAATTAAATGCTGAAATTAAAAGGAAATTAACTAATAAAACCCTAATTCTAGAGAGAGGGGGGAGCTTCTCTCTCTATAAACTAAGAGAAAACATAATAAAAACTAAACCTAATTGCCCCCTCTTTCATCCTTCTTCAATTTGGCCTAAAATAGCTTCAAAAAATGAGTTAGATTAGGTTTTGGGGCCAAAAAATCGCTGCCAGCGAGTTGCAATTAATGCAATCACGTGTAGGGACCTGTGCAGATGCACAGATGTGTGCGTCCGCACACATGTTGAATCTTGACTTGTGCGTACGCATAAGTACCTGTGCGTACGCACACTTAGACTTATGTCCACTATAGCAAATTGCATATCTTTTTGAAGCTCCGGACGTTAGCTTTTCAATGCCGCTAGAACTGCCTCATTTGGACCTCTGTAGCTCATGTTATGACCAATTTAGTACAGAGAGGTCAGGGCTGGCAGCTTTCCAAATCCTTCATTTCTTGAATTCTTCCCTTTTGCATGCTCTTTTCCTTACTTCTTCAACCCATACTTGCCTTGGAAACCTAAAAATCACTTAACAAATATATCAAGGCACCAAATGGGATTAAAGTGAATAAAATTGACTAAATTAAGCACAAAAGAGCATGTTTTCATTTTCAAGCACAATTTAGGAAGAAATCTCAAAAGCATGCTATTTAGGTGAATAAATGTGAGTTTATGTGATGGAATCCACTCAAATCAAACCAAATTATATCGTAAAATATGGATTCATCAACAAGTCAAGAACTAATTCATTGTAGTACTGAGCTCCATTTAAGGGTTTGTCGCTGGCCAATGGGTTGCTACATGCATAAGACGGAATTCAAACCCTGGACACTTACTTAAGCGGACTAGTCAGCTAACCACTAGACCAACTAAACCTGGTTCTATGCTTTTTGTTTAAATCCCATGAAAATACCCATGAGTTACATATCCAACTTTCGTTCACATTTCTGTGGCTCATCAAACACCAAAAGAAAATTTATGATGCGTGAGCATCTTATACCATTTTTCTAGTTATTTTTGCATTGTTTTTAGTTAGATTTTGTTAAGTTTTAGTATGTTTTAGTGCAAAATTTACCTTTAGATGCTACTTTGAGTTTTTCTTGTGTTTTTATGATTTTAGGTAAAATTTGGAGTAGTTTGGAGAAGACAGAGCAAGAAACAAAAAAGCTACCAGCTCCCCCCATGGGCACTAAACGCCCAACCTGGTATTCAACGCCATCAAGGGGGCAGGAAGGCAGAAGCGCTACTCCCTTTTGGGCGTTCAACGCCCAATCCTGGCATTGAACACTAACTTGCTGTCTGTTTCACATCAATTGGGTCTTCAAGTGGATTTTAGCACTTCTTAGGCTTATTTTATTTTATCTTTGTAATTTTTATTTTAAAATAATATCTTTTAGGTTTAGCATTTAGTATTTAAGGAGGAGATAAGTTAGGTTTAAATATCATTAATCAGATCTTCTTCTTCCACATCTTTTCAGAAACCTATTTTCTTTGTAAAGTTATGAGCAACTAAACCTTCTGGTTAAGGTTAGGAGTTCTGTTTATTTCTATGGATTAAGATTGTTATTCTTCTATTTTAAATAATGTCCGATTCAATTCTAAGGTGTTGTTTTCGTTCTTAATCTTATGAATCTGGGGTAGAACGAGAGTATGACCCTTTTTTTCTACATGAGCTCTTGTGATTCTTGAGAGAGCTATCTCGCTTGAGCTACAGCTTGAAAACACTCCTCCTAAACTGCAATTTACCTAAGCTAATTAGATATGTGACATAAAATCCGGTTAGCTTTGGGTAATTGAGGTTTTTGTGGCGCTAAACTAGTTTTCTGAACTTCACCCTTTGATCTGAACTAATTGACCTTGTCTATGGCGTTTTAGTAGAGGATTAGAGGAGATTAAATCGCTAAGAGATTAGGTTTTAATCACTTATGGTTTGCCATAGAATGAATCACTTATTGTTGAATATAGTTGGTAAGAAGTCTTAATCCGAAAAGATAAACATCTTCGAGACCTTACTATTTTCTCATCATTGTTTTATTCCGAATCTGTTTATTTTCTTTCTTTACTTGCTAATTTACTGTTTATGCATTTACATCAACAACCACCTTTTACTAGTTGCCTGACTAAGTCCAACAGGATAGCTATTACTTGCTCAATCCAACAATCCTCGTGGGATCGACCTTCACTCACCTAAGGTATTACTTGGACGACCCAGTGCACTTGTCGGTGAAGTTGTGCGAGTTCTAATTTCGTGAACCAAGTTTTTGGTGTCGTTGCTAGGGATTGTTCGTGATTGACAACTACTGGTTGTCTTGTTGCTTAGATTTGGTTTTTTTATTAGTTTTTGTTTAATTATCTTTCTTTTGATTTTTGAAATCTTTCTTGTTTATTTTTCTTAATTTTCGATTGTTATCCTATTTATGTTTCCCTTAAATTCGAATTTTTTTCCCTTTTGTTTTGGCTATCTTATTTTTATTTGATTTTAAATTTTATGTTTGGTGTTTCTTTTTATCTTGTTTGGTTTCTTAAAATTTTTTACATCTATCTTGTTTATCTTTTCCTTTTATTTTTGATTTTTTTGGTTATCTTCTTTTTATTTAAACTCAAATTTTAAGTTTGGTGTCCCGTTAGTGATTTTCTTTTTGGTTTAATTGATTTTCTTTTGAATTTTCAAATCTTATCTTGTGTATTGGTGCGCGTGTACGCAAAACCCACACTATTTCGTACAGCAGCAGTACCAGCAAATGCATTGGGTCGTCCAAGTAATACCTGAGCGAGTCAGGGTCGATCCCACGAGGATTGTGGCTTGAAGCAAGCTATGGTTGTCTTGCAGGTCTTAGTCAGGTGGAATCATAAGAAGTTAACTAATAGGAATTATATGCTGGGAATAGAGTTAAGAGTTGGAGTTGCTTTGTCTTTCTAAAGTAACTCTGGTACTAATGTCTTCTTTGCTTGTGAATGATCTTCTTCTATGGCAGGCTGTAAGTGATCAAAGCCATTACCCGTGGTCATTGATTTCCTCTGCTACAGGTTGAACACGGCCATGGCCATTGGCCATGGTTACTCAATCTGACGAAGAGTGAAGCGCATAGCAGTCCATTCTCTTGGCGATCCTACTCAAATTGCCACAGACAAGGTCGAATCATCCGGATCAGAGAACGCTGTTTTGTTGGATTCTAGCCTATACCACGAAGATCCTAATCTCCCCGGAGATCGGCTGAACTGGTGTCTCGAGAAGTCCCCAATGAAATCGTGGATTAACCGTCTGAGAGATGTATAAACATAGCTGTTGGCTCGTGCTTTTCTTCCAGGTACTCACACGAACCCTAGTAGACGCGGGTGTTTGTCAGGCACGTTCGTCTTAATGTGATGAACATAGCTAATTTTTCAAATCATCCTACTCACCACGATGAAGATCGGAATATACATCTTAGAGATAGATCAAACACGGATTGAAGAAGAAATAATAGTACTTTTATTAATTCATGGGACTCAGCAGGGCTCCTCCCCTCAACCTAGGAGGTTTAGAAACTCATATTGAAAGTAAAAACAAAGTAAAAATGAAAATAGGGCTGAATGGTGTCTGATGATGTCTTTTGAAAATCATGTAAAATACACTTTAAATACTAAACAGATGACTAGTAAGGGTAAAACAGTCTATTTAGTTCTAAAATCCACTTTTGAGGCCCACTTGGTGAGTGTTCGAGTTAAGCTTTGATGAGATCCACGTGCTATGAGATCTCTTGGGTGTGGAACACCAGCTAGGGGGTCCTCTTTGTGACTTTGGATGCTGGGCTCTGCTCTTTGGGTGCTGGACACCTGGAAGGGGTAGGAGGCTGGCGTTGGACGCCAGTTTTGGGACTTTTAATCCGAAGAAAAATATGGATTATTATATATTGCTAGAAAGCTCTGAAAGTCAGCTTTCCATAGCCGTTGAGAGCGCTTCATTTGGAATTCTGTAGCTCCAGAAAAACTCTTCCGAATGCAGGCAGGTCAGATCTGGACAGCATCTGCAGTGCTTTCTCTGTCTCTGAATCAGACTTCTGCTCCAGCTCCTCAATTTCAGCCAGAAAATACCTGAAATTGTCCAAAAATACAAAAACTCATAGTAGAATCCAAAAATATGAATTTAACACTAAAACCTATAAAAACTTAATAAAAACTAAATAAAAACTACTAAAAACTATATGAAAGTGATGTCAAAAAGCGTATAAAATATCTGCTTATCACAACACCAAACTTAAACTGTTGCTTGTCCTCAAAAAACTAAAAATACACTAATAAAAAGAAAATTAAGATACAATAAATTTCTAAGTTTCAAATGAAGCTTAGTTAAAAATCAGATGAGCGGGACTTAGTAGCTTTTTGCTTCTGAATAGTTTTGGCATCTCACTATCCATTGAAACTTAGAATGGTTGGTCTCTTTAGGAACTTAGAATCCAGATGATATTATTGACTCTCTTAGTTAAGCTTATTTTGATTCTTGTACACAGCTTTCAGAGTCTTGGCCGTGACCCTAAGCACATTGTTTTCCAGTATTACCACCGGATACAATAATGCCACAGACACTTTAACTGGGTGAATCTTTTCAGATTGTGACTCAACTTTGCTAGAGTCCCCAGATAGAGGTGTCCAGAGTTCTTAAGCACACTCTTTTTACTTTGGACCACGACTTTAACCGCTCAATCTCAAGCTTTTCACTTGACACCTTCACGCCACAAGCACATGGTTAGGGACAGCTTGGTTTAGCCGCTTAGGCCAAGATTTTATTCCTGTAGGCCCTCCTATCCATTAATGCTCAAAGCCTTGGGTCCTTTTACCCTTGCCTTTTGGTTTAAAGGGTTACTGGCTTTTTCAATCTGCCCTTCTTTTCCTGCATTTTTGGGCAGTAATGGATTTTTTTGCTTTTTATTTTTTTTCTTTTCGCCATTTTTTTCTTTCTTTTTCGCATGCATAATAATTTTTTTTCTTTTGCAACATGCTTTTTCTTATGTTTTTTGCTGCTTTTTCTTGCTTTAAGAATCAATTTATGGATTTTTCAGATCACCAATAATACTTTTCCTTTTTTCCTTATTCTTTCAAGAGCCAACATTCATAAATTTTAACTTCAAATATGCACTGTTTAATCATACATTCAGAAAACAAAAGCAAATGACACCACATCAAACTAATCAAACTAATCTTATTTTAAACTTGAAATTCATGCATCTCTCAATTCTTTTCAAAAAAAAAATTTTATTTAAGCAAGGTGAGAGATATATGGAACATTTTTACAACTTTAAGACATTAATGCAAATGATCATGCAACTAGAGCAAGAAAATAGAAAATAAAATAGATAGAAAATAGAAAAATAACAGACAAGGAGAAAAAGAGAACGAATTCACTTGGATGATGATGATGGCTACTACTCCTCCTTGAGGATCCGATCTAATGCTTGATCTCTTCTATGTCACTCCTTTGTCTCTGTTGAGGCGGCTGCACAAGTTTATGTGCATGCTCTCTAGTTTGCTCCATCCTCTTCTTCTATACTTAAGAGTGGTAGAAGTCACAAAGCAAGGCTTTTGCAACACCAAACTTAAGAGTTTTGCTCATCCTCGAGAAAATATGATTAATGGGGAAGAAGGTGGGGTAGGTGGAGCTTTTGTGGGACCTCTTGGACCTGAGAGGCTACGGAATTCCAAATTCCTTGCTTTTCTGCACTGGCATTTGAACGCCCAAGAGCTGCTCCCTAGCTGGCGTTCAATGCCAGCAATGCTCCCCTCTTGGGGCGTTGAACGCCCAGGAGGGCTTCCTCACTGGCGTTCAACTTTAACACTCTTTCCGGAGTGTTCTGTTTTCATTGCTATGAATTCTGTCTCATGGCTGATGCATATGATCATGACTTTGACAACTGAAAGGAAAAACAAAAAGAAAATAAATGGTTGAGTAAAGTTGGGTTGCCTCCCAATAAGCGCTCTTTTAAAGTCACTAGCTTGACCTTTAGCTCCTTACAAAGGTGAGTATGGGCTCAGATTTTTGCCCCTGACAGTGAATTTTCTTCCTGTCCTCTCATGAATGAGCTCTACATGCTCTAGAGATAGGACACGTCTCACTGTATGTGGCAGGACTGGATTCTTAGTGAAGACAACTCTCATGCCAGGTGAGAGGCCTTCAGTAGGAACTTTCTTGTTCCTCCAGCTTTAGGTACTTTCTTCTTAGTACCTTTGTGCTTAGAGCTTGTTGAGGGCTACCCAACACCAAACTTAGAATTGATGTCTGGGGGCTCTGCAGAGCTCTGCACCAAAAGAGAGGGTTGGCACACCAGGTATTGCACTGTTATCTCTTTTTTAGAGGGAGAATTAGGATGAGGCATCTTGAATAAGATGTGATCCTCCCCTAACTTTAGGGTTAGTTCTCCCTTAGCCACATCAATGATAGCATTAGCTGTGGCTAGGAATGGTCTTTCAAGGATGACACAGTCATCCTCATCCTCTCCTATGTCCAAGATAATGAAGTTTGCAGGGATGTAGTGGTTTTCAACTTTAGCCAAGACATCCTCCACTAAGCCATATGGCTTCTTCATGGTCTTGTCTGCCATCTCTAAAGAGATGTGTGCAACTTGTACCTCAAAAATTCCCAGCTTTTCCATTACAGAGAGCAGCATGAGGTTGATGCTTGACCCTAGGTCACATAGAGCCTTTTCAAAGGTCATAGTGCCTATGGTGCAAGGAATCAGAAAGCATCCAGGGTCTAGAAGCTTCTGAGGTAGCTCTTGCTGAACCAAAGCATGGAGTTCTTTGGTAAGCAGTGGAGGTTCTTTCTCCAGGGGCTTTGTACCAAATAGCTTAGCATTCAGCTTCATTAGAGCTCCTAGAAAATGAACAACTTGCTCTTCCCTATTGTCTTCATCCTCACTTGAGGATGAGTAGTCATCAGAACTTATGCACTGCAGAAGTGCATTCAAAGGAACCTCTATAGTCTTTGTGATTTCCTTTGGTTCTGGGCTAGAGGGTTCTTGAGTGGGATTCAGGCACCCAAAGAGTGTGCTTTGACTGGCGTTCAATGCCAGCTCTGTCAGCTTTTTGGCTTCAATTTGTTTCTCATATCTAATTGTGTAAATTGATCGGTAATTTTAGTAAAGTTTTTACTCTATTTTGTGTTGTTCGTCATATTTCAAGCATTTGGGCTGATATCTTATTTCTCAAAAAAAAAAAGGTCAAAAGTATTTGGTAATAATACACCTTTTTCTATTTGTTAAATTTTTGTTTAGAAGATTTGGATAAATGTGGTAACCACCACATGATACACTCTTATATACATATATAATAGAATGCCTCTCTCATCTGACATATATATGCTACTATTATAGTATTATATGCTCTCTTTTCTGTTTGTTTTTTTTATTTTTTATTCATAATAAAAAATGAGAAAAAAATAACTATATGACTTGGTGATACAATGCTATTGTTTGTTTTGTTTCAGAGTTCTATTCATATTATGTTCTATCTCATTTGAATTTTAATTCTTCATATTTTTTCTTTTTAATTTTTACACACCACATATTTGTTCTTTCTCCTACACCAAAGGCTCACATCAAATAAGAGTATTTAGCTTTACTTTGAGAACCTGAATATATATATGGTTTAATTATTCTACAGGTTCTTATAATTTTATCAAATTTTCAATTAGGTCTTTAGACTTTTTTCTTTTTAATTGGGTCTCTATACCGTAATTTTTTTTAATTTAGTCCCTATTAACGTTAAACGTAAAAAAAATTATTAAAATGTGAAATTACCTATATATCCCTGCTTTCACCTAAAATAAATTCATATTTCACTTAAATTTCTCTTCTTTCTCGTTTTTTCTTCTTTCCCACTTTCTCAAAAATATTTCAGTTTTATATAATAAAATTGTATAAAAGAAAGTAATATCATTTATTATGATACATGGGACTATAGAGTTACTCAAAAGGAATAGCAATTTTGGATCAGAATAAAGAACAATTCTTGATTTCTAAAAAAACTAATTAGGATCAAGATATAATCCTGTAATACTTCTCAACTCTAAAATCAAAAAAGAAAAATAAGACGGACTAAATTATGTAACTAGGGCAAATTTCTTAACAGACCAAAATAATAGTAATAGACAAGACAAGATTACTAAAATAATAGTAATATATGTTCGGAACAAGTGACCAAAAAATGAATTAGCATTCTCATATGAAATAAGTTCAACTAATAAACTAACAGTAAGCCAAAGCAAAAGGGGAAAGAGAGAGAAATATTTTTCATACATAGTTGTGTAAGAAATTTTTAGATGAAGCAAGAAACTCATGTTATCATACCTTCAAGCTAGTGCTTCTTCATCAGTGATGCTACAATATTCGACACGCCCAATATCTTTCAAAAAGCTATGTTCAGGTTCTACACTAGGGTAATCCAAGCTGCATAAAATTCTTTTGAGACACAATTATACAAACCTGAGTTGACACAAGAAAACTTTTAACACAATATGGGTCAAATGAATTACCTTGTACTAATTGAGTTAGTTCAACAATTTGGCCATCATCATCCTACAATAGATAACTCATAGCTCCATGCAGAACTCCAACTTCTCCCTTTGTTAATATAGCAGCATGCTTGCTACTGTCCAAGCCAAATCTAGTAGCTTTCATGCCAATTAGTCTAACATCTTTGTCATCGACAAATTCATGGAAAAGTCCCATGGCATTTGAACCTCCTTCAACACATGCAATCAGAACATCCGATTTTCCTCTCCAGTTTTTCAATGCTCAACCTTATCATCTCTTTCAACACATCCCAAGGTGCGTCCAAGTCACTGCACTCACACTGGCAACTCAGCAGCTTCATGAAGATGGATTATCCTTAGGAGCAATATACCTATCCACCATCTCTCACAACACATCTTTGCCTCAGCCGCCTGTAAAACCTAAAAAATTAGTAAATAATTAGCGAATAAATTAATTATTAATTTAAGATATTAAAAAATAAATTTTATAATTTAATGAGGTAGAACTAATTAAAATAAGAATTTTGACACTAATTTTAAAAAATTTGGCCCAAAATTGGGCCGATCGAGCCGAACCGGACGAACCGGACCCGTATTGGGCCCAAGGCCCATCCCACCTTATCCTCATTTAAGAGTTTCAGCTTTCTTTCTCCCTTCCATTCAGCCACACACGCTGAAATGAAGAAGCAAACTCAAGAACCATAACTTCATAGTTTCTCAATTTTCAAACTTTCATAACTTTCAATCCGAAACTCCGATCACCACACCGTTTGTGGCCACACGACCAACGCGTCAAGCTCTACAAAGTCTAGTTATTAATTAGGTATGAAATCCAGTTCCTAGTTTTAGATTTTCTTCTTCCCAATTTCTAAATTCAATGTGTGTCCATGTTGAATCTTGTTTAATTTTAGTGTTTATGTTCGACTTAGTTTGTGGATTTTGTTTGGTTTAGCTCACTTGAGCTATGGACAAGGTAAGCTTCATCAATTTTCTTGTGAATTATTGAGTTAGAGAATTCTATGTTAATTATAGTGGTAATTATGTTGTTAGATTAGAAATTGGTTGAGAAGTGGAATTAATTTGAGGATATGGGAGCTTAAGATCGATTTTGGAAGCTAGGTTCCTCGGTGAGGGGCTGTGTTGATAAGCTTGTGCTGCGGGAACGCATGAAGTATTCTGGGTTTATCGGGAAATCGGCCAAGGTATAATTTTGGTTTCTCGTATATAGTATATAAGGTTTTGTGAAAACTTAGGCTAGATAACCATAGGATAGGTTGGAATGCATGATTGTGTTAAATGTTTAGTATTCTTGAAGATAATTGTTGATATGGATTGAGTGTTTGTTGGGTGATTATTATTTATGATGAAAATATGATGTTAAGTGATGAGTAATGATGATTGACATGTTAATTTGAATGAATATGAGTAGCTGGTGAATTATTGATAATCTTATTGGTTAATTGAGGATTTTTATGCATGAGATTGTGTAATATTTGAGGTATGGTTGACTGTGGTAGAATGTGGAAATTTTGGTGCTGAGAATGATATGTTGTGATGGTGTTTGTATGAGAGGAGTGTTGGTATTGAGTTGATTTTTGGTGAAAATAGAGGTTTAAGGTTTGTTGAGAAAATCTAGTTTTTGGCCAAATTTCGGAGAGTCATAACTCGGCTATCGGATCCCTAAATTGTTTTCAACTTATTTCATATGAAAATTAGATCCGTTAAGTTTATGCCGTTTGAAAAACGGATGAAAAATATTTTAAAACGAGAAAGTTATGCGCGTCGGAAGTTCCGTATGTAAAACTGAAATTCTGCAGACCTAGCCATTTTTGACTAATCTGCAATGCATGCATACACGAACCCCTCGATACGCGGATGGGCATTTCTATTTGGCATGTATGCGTACGCGGAAGAGATAATATGTACGCGTGATGGGCAAAATGCACTCCCACGCGTACGCGTGGCCCACGTGTCCGCATGACCGCTGTTTTTTAGCAAATAGAATTTTAGTATTTTAAACATGATTTTAAACTTCTAAACCTCTATTTTTACTCTTTTAACCCCTAGACCTTAGTAGCATACCTAGTAATGAGATGAAGCTAGGAAGAAAAGGTAGCTTGGGGGCGAAGTAAGCTTGGAAAATGACGAATTATGATTGAGTAGTGGTGATTTCGGGTTGTGAAGTGTTGACCGAGCTAACGTAATCATGATGATGATAATAGTGAATTTCAATTGAGTTAGATATGGGTTGATGATAATGATGATGTTAAGGTATGATGGTGATTGAATTGGAATGAATTGTTTGAGATAGAGGTGACCGGGTAAGAGGCGGTGGCACTGACCACTCGCTCCCAGTATATGTTAAGGAAGTATAGAGATGTTGAGAAGGTATGAAGATGAACTAATGAATTGGAATAATAATAAAAATGAACTTGAATTTGATTGTAATATGCCTCCGGGTAAGAGGCGAGAATGCCAAGTAAGATGCAGTGGTGTTATCCACTTGCTCCGGGTAAGAGTCAATAAGCCGGGTAAGATGCAGTGGTGTTATCCACTTGCTCTGGGAAAATTCAAGGCTACGGGTAAGACGCAAGGGCTGTGTTTTGTCGCCACTTGCTCCGGGTCGAGAACTGTAACACTGCCTGGGTAAGAGGCAGGGTGAAGTTGTTCCCTGCTCCACATACGTGGGTAAGATGCAAGGGTTGCGACGTTGTCCCACTTGCTCCGTGTTTGGTATTCTATCTAATAGTTAGCTACCAGGACATGTCGGGTGGGCTTTATAACCGACAGATGAGACTCATCAGCCGTAGGACAGGCATGCATCATGTGCACATGTTTGATTTGCTTGTTTGTGCATTGTCTTGACTTGCTTAATTGTTTATTCATGTTAATTGCTAACTGCCTACTTGTTATATGTGCTTTCTGTATGTGCTTGACTTGTTTGTTTGTTTGCCTGTGGTTTCACCCTGATTTTATGGTTTCTATTTTAGTCCTTTAAGTTTTATAATCTAGGTGTCGGCGTTCTAGGATTGCCTCTGGCTTTCCCAGGACCTTATTTATTATATATTTGGGCACCTTAACCATACTGAGAACCCCCGGTTCTCATCCCATATAATATTTGTGATTTTTCAGATGCAGGTTGAGAAACACCACTCTGTATCCTGGAGATTCTGATGAAACGAAGAACTCTTAGGACTTAGGGGCGTATTTTGTTTATATTTATATATGTATATAGATTCTCTACCTTGTATCTTATGTTTGTCCCTCTGAAAGGTTGACTCGAAGAAACAGATTGTCATTTTTATGCTTTGGGTCATTTTGGGATTCTCATGTATATATGTATATATGTTTATACGCTCTGTTCGGTTTTAACTTCGTGAGCCAGGTCAGGAGCCTTGTTATATATATCTTGAAACTCTCTTATCCTACTTCATTACGTTAACGCTTACGTGAGCGACGCGCTGTTCTACTTATGCTTTGTTTTAAACCTTCTTTAAAAAGACTCCTAGATATAAATCTTTTTCAACTATATTATATATATAATTTTACTTTTTAGAGGTCATAATACCTTACCACCTCTATCTTATGATTTAAGCATAAGATTCTATGTGGTAGGGTATTACACCGCCTTCCCAGTCAAAAAGCGAGGGAAATAATGTAGTGAAAGTAACTGCATTTGGCATAACACCACAAGACTTCATCTCCTCAAAAATCCCCAGCCTCCGTTGGTGAATTGGGCTCTTGTCATTCACTGATAGGGCATGAGTAGAGCAGAGCAGAGTAGAGCACCCGTGGACGACACAGAGGGATGACGACCAACGGATGGACGACAACACCAAAACGTGACAGAGGAGAAATGCAGCTAGACGGGAGTTCCGAGAAGAACTTAAGGTTAGGGTTTTCTGACTTTGGGACAAATTGCCAAGGGTTCTTTTGGTATTTTAGAAATATAGAGGTGTTCTCAATTAAGTATGCCACCCTAATAGTGAGAATATTTCTTTTTTAACAGAATATTCTATTATTTCAAACGTTTTTGTCACGGCAGGAATTAAATTGAAAAAAGAATTACGGTATAGGACATAATTGAAAACAAAAAAATAATAAGGACCTAATTCAAGATTTGATGAAATTATAGAAACCTGCAGAGTAATTAAACTTGTGTGTATATGGTGCGTGCATGCGTGTGTATTTATTCTCCTTTGAGAGTTTGAATTTTCATTAGTGATTTTGCGTGTGTGTATTTATTCTCTTTTGAGAGTTTGAATTTTTCTTAGTGACTATTCCTTATTTGTTTTGTTGCTTATTATAGGTCAAACAATTTTATCAATGACTTTTAAATTGCTGTTAATAAAATAAGGGTCAATTAGTTGAGGCAAGTGTTTTTTATTATTGAAGCTTATTCTTTGTTAAACTTAAAGTGTGATTGTATTCTTAAAATGTTATTATGTTAAACTTAAGCTGATAATCCAAATTAAGTGTTACACTTACTCTTTATTGATTCTTATTCTCTTTGTCGTATATATTTAATCAGTTTGGTCGCTATTATAATTTTTAATTCTTAGTCAACTTCTTATTTGAATATGTATTTTAAATTTTTATCATTTTTTAAAGAATTAAATTTTTTTTAACCATTTGAAAGTATAATTGACTCTTTCCATGTTTGAAGTGATTTCGTTCAGACATATATGTCTTTATTTGTTTGGTTCTTTTCATCTTATAACCTGGGCGTTCTCATCATGATTTTCTTTCTTCAATAATAGATGGCAATGTTAAGTACATATAATAGGCAATCTTTTTTCAACTGATTATGCTCAAAATTAGTACATTAAAATAGTGATCTTGGGTCACCTTAGAGGTCATATTTTCAGTTGAAAATAATAGTTCTGAAGTGTTCAATTTCTGTTTTATAAAAAAATATAACTTACATGAAGAGATTATTTTCAATTGTTTTTCAAATTTCAACGGTTAAAAAAGTGAGTAAAATTTGGATCATTTACAACTACAAGGCCTGCTTTTAGTTCATACTTATGGTGCAATAAAACTAGGGAAAATTATTATAAATGACCGTTAGGAAGATTTAATTATTAAAAAAGATCTTTAATACTAAAATTATTAAGAAGGATCAAATTTTTTTATAATATTTAAAAAGGTGAATTAAATCTTTTTATAAGAAGATAAATATATTTTTTATTTTTTTATTTATTTTTTATAATCTTTATGTTGATAAATTTTATTTCTCTTAAAATTTTAGTGATTTTTATTATTTATTTATTTATTTTTATTCATTTTTTTATTTTTATGATCTTTATCTAATGAGAAAAAAATGACAAAAGATCATAAAAGTAATAAATAAATAAATAAATAAATAAATAAATAAATAAATAAATAATAAAAATTACAAAAATTTAAAAAAAAATAAAAATTGTTAATATAAAAAATTATAAAAAATAAATAAAAAATAGTTAAGAATCAATATTTTAATAATTAAATCTTCTTAATGTTCTTTTAGAGTAATTTTTTATAAATTAATTAACTAATTAATTCCAAGTAAATATTCATACATATTTATATAGCGTTCAGAATCAAACAACATATATTAAAGATTATAAAAAATAAATAAACAAATAGTTAAGGATATATTTATCTCCTTATAAAAAGATTTATTTTTTTTTCTTAAATATTATAAAAAAATTTAGTCCTTCTTAATATTTTTGATATTAAAGATCCTTTTTAATAATTAAATCTTCCTAACGGTCCTTTAGAATCATTTTTCCATAAAACTAAACAATTTTTGAGTTCTTTGCTTATACATGTGTCTAATATTAAGAAGAAATAAAATTCAGATGGTTTTTCCCCCTCATCACATCAATATTTTATTCTCAAAAAGATTATAATGTACTCCAAATAGACATAATTAAAATCTTGTATTTATTTTTTAATCCAAATAGAAAAAAAATTATATTGCTCTCATGAACAAATTGTATGAACCTATATATGGTCAACTGATTTCTATTGATTATTTTTAACTTTTGGTATGGACAAAGTGACATATATTTTTTGGACTTTATTGTAGTACACTTGAGTTTTAACTTTTTTTTTTTCATTAAGGTTTGTGGTTTTTAGTATTTATTCTGTTTGGTGCTTATTTTTAATATTATTTTTAGATATGTTAAACTTGTCATATATTCAATGGATAAGAATTGAATGCAAATTAAGAATAGAGCCCTTTTGCAATATAGGAGAGGTGTCAAAGAGTTTTTAGATTGTCTTTAGTTATACAAACATTGATAAGATATATTGCCCATGTTTTAAATATAATAATTGCCTTCGAAAATCTCGTGAACAAGTAGAATTTGATCTTCTAAGTCATGGTATAGTGAAAAATTATACAATTTGGTATTACCATGGTGAATCGCTACAAGATGAGTCACCTTATTTAAGTTTATTTGATAGTAGGGATAATTATATATTTAAAGATGACATGAAAAACCTGTTAAGGGATCATTTTGGAGTTTGATATGTATTAGAGGATATTGAAAAACCTAATAAAAAGAATATAGAAAAGGATATATAAGAACCTTATGAAGAGCATATAGAAGAACCTAATGAAGATGCAGCGAAGTTTTACAAACTTATGGATGATTCTGAGAAAGAACTATATCCAGGATGTACTCGATGGATACAGCCGCAGTGGTGCATGGGAACGTGCGATGGCATCACTCGCACGGCAGTAGCCGATAACGACACCACAACAACTCTAAGAGGGTGGTGCAACACCGTAGCAATGTCGCCGCCAGAAAAGAGTGGCAAAAAAATAGCAAGACAACAACTGTAGCGGCGGCGCTCCTATACACGTGAATGGGAGAGATGGAGGCGGGAGGTTGACAGGAACGCACAGGTGTGGCTATGTTACATCTGCACGGGCTGCGGGGAGAGGAGGACAGCGGCATTCTGCTGCATCTGAATGGGGTGAGGAGGAACGGTGGCATCTGGACGGCTATCGCCGGCAATGACACCGACTTGTGGTGGTAGACCGAAGATGAAAAGTGTATGGTAAGCGGCAATGGAGTAATCGTATAAATGACAATGGGGTTACGTGAATCCTTATTTTTGAAGTTTCAAAATTTAATATTAATTAATTAATTAAGAATCTGAATTAATTTACCTTCTTTTTTTAAACAGTTGTTCATATTGTTCACAATATGCATTGTTTACGTATACTTTCTCAATCACTTTCTATGTTACTTGAGTTATTGAATGACTCCTTTTCAGAAGAGGTAACACTACCAATGTCTTACTATGAAGCTAGGAATATTATAAGAAAATAGATGCTTGTATTAATGATTGTATGCTATTCTGAAAAGATTGTGATAAAAAAGAAAATTGTGATCATTATGGTACCTCAAGGTGACAGTTTGAGGAGAAAGACAGAAGGAAAAAAATTCTTATAAAAGTTTTCCGTTACTTTCGAAAAACTCCAAGGCTTAAAAGGTTATATATTTCTATGAAGACATCATTTAATATGAGATGGCATGACGCAAAGCGAATTGATGATGGGTATTTACATCATTCAACTAACTTAGAAGCATGGAAATCATTTAATGAGTTGCATGAGTCCTTTGCTAATGAACTTAGAAATGTAAGCTTGGATTAGCAAGTGATGGGTTTAACCCCTTTGAAAATATGAGTACTAAATATAGTGTTTGGCCTGTGGTACTTATTCCATATAACTTGCCACCTTGAAAATGCATGAAGGATCCTTATCTAATGTTGTCATTGCTTATATCGGATTCAAAATCTCTAGAAAAAGCAATAGATATATATCTAAGGCCTTTAATTGAAGAATTAAAAGAATTATGGGAAGTAGGAGTTGTTATCTTTGATGCATATGAAAATAATTAAAATGCGTGCACTTATATTATGCAACGAAGAAATTGAATTAATGTGAATAATTTTCTCAGCAAGCATTTTTCTTTTATATTTATGTTCACGTATATTCTTATTGATATTATTTAGTTGATTTGATCTTTTTTAGGATTTACTTAAGGAATTATCATCTCAAGTAAATGCAGGAACATTAGAGATGAATGAACATGAGGTGATGGTGGAAGTATTTGGACCTGAACGACATAGACGAGTTCGTGGTTATGGGGTTGGGGTGATATCTACATAGTTATGGGGTCCTAGATCATTCATATTTTCTAATCTTCAAACAAAACTTCAATGTGCAGAAAAAGATATGAAGACTCTAAAGCAGATGTAAAAGATTTAAAGAAAAAGATAGATCATATGACAAGAATACTTGAGCAACTATTGGATGGAAGGTTGCCTATAATTCAAAGTGATGACAATCCTACTTCACTTGATTAATGACTCCAGACTTTAATGAGTTTGAGTTGTGATTCATATAGCCCTATACATAGAAAAAAAATAATCATTAATATGATATTATGGTATTGAATATTGATTTTGGTACTTGGTGTTAATTAGTATTGATATACTTATTAAATGCTACATAAGAAATGCTATTATGTACTAGTTTTGAATTGTGATCAATGATCAAAATTGCAAAGATCTTATTTAATTTTATACGATGATTATATATGAGAAAGTGAAAGTATATTCACGTCATAGAGGTGGAGTTTTTGTTTTGTCTATTGTTATAGTTATTTTTATTTAAAAATCAATAATAAGTAAAACCTTAACTTTTATAATAATGAATGTAAAAAAATATGATTGAGTTTTTTATGGTAAAAAATTTCAAAAAATGTCTATAATATAGTATAGAAGTAAATATCAAATCGGTACCCAAAAGATTCTAACGCTAACAAAATGATACCTGACTTTTGTTATTGACAAAATGGTCCCTAAAAGATTTTAAAATTTGACAAGCATGACCCCGAACTCACCGGAGCACATTTTCGGCGAACACGAT
The DNA here is from genome assembly GCF_003086295.3 of Arachis hypogaea. Lineage (NCBI taxonomy): Eukaryota > Viridiplantae > Streptophyta > Magnoliopsida > Fabales > Fabaceae > Arachis > Arachis hypogaea. Next base: position 114,923,799 of record NC_092046.1, on the reverse strand, counting down.
GCTGACGTGGTCAACGTGTTTTGATGACATGGGCAAACCCCCCAATCCTAGTCCTTCCCCCCCTCATGCATTCCCCCCTCCCTCCCCAATGTAGCTTCAAATCCTACCCGCACAGTGCCACTCTCTTCCCAGAGATCATCGAATCTATTCCACTCTCTTTTTTCCCTTTTCAAAAGCTCAATACAAAACTAAAATAATAGATCAGTTCAATTTAGATTGGTTGGATTCGATTCAGTTCATGGATCAAGACATAGTTTTTTGAGAGTAATGGAGATTCTTCTAAATTGTTCCAATTCATTTCCTTGCTAGAGCTTAAATCCAATGTTGCGATTAATCTCGTGCTTCCATTGGTACCTAGTTTCCCCTAACATGAGAACCAAGGAGCCGGATGTTAGCAAAATTGGAACTTGAATTAAAGCGGAGTGAAGGGGCATCTATTCAAAGAAGGGTTCTCTAGAGAGTAGAGGCTGAGAGAGAATGGAGGCTGATGAGGTGCAAATGAGATGGGAGAGGTGGTAGGCGCAGGGAGGGAAGTGGCTGAAGAGCATGGCTTGGTTGTTGTTGGTGGTGGGAGTGAACTAGTTGTGGGAGTTAATGACGGAGAGAAGGTGTGTTTGGTGGTGGTGAGAGAGAAAATTGGTGTATATTCGTAGACCCTTAACTTGCTCTATTGTCACCCACTGCAACTACTCTTCTTCTTCTGATGAAGCCACCATCGCCAACCGCTGTCATTGAGATGTGCCAGTCCTCAGTGGAAGCGGCATTGTTGCGGAGGGGCAGAGAGAGAGAGAGAGAGAGAGAGAGAGAGAGAGAGAGAGATCACCCATTCAGGTACACTTGAAAAGTGTAGCCAAAAATGAAAAAAAAATTATGATGCCTTAGGTTAAGGCTATGCTTTTTAGGCTTCGAAGACACTTTAGTGGGGTATGCCTACATCAGCATTATCTATTATCAAAGGCTATGCTTTTCTGTATCAAAGGCTATGTTTTTGGCGTTTGAGAATAGGGTGCGCTTTTCAAGTGATGCTCTTTAGGACCAAAAGCTACGTTTTTTAGCTAGCTACGTTGGGGAGGGGGAGAGTCTGTTGGGGAGGGGGAAGGGGAAGTGCGTTGGGGAGGGGGAGGGGAAGTGCGTTGGGGAGGGAGGGATTAGGGTAGGGGGTTGCCATGTCATCAAAACACATTGGCCACATCAGAATCATGTTCGCTGGAAATGTGCTCCGGCGAGCTTGGGGGCACGCTTGTCAAATTTTAAAATCGTTCGAGAACTATTTTGTCAATAACAAAACTCAGGTACCATTTTGTCAATGTTAGAATCTTTCGAATACCGATTTGGTATTTACCTCTACAGTATATTTTACGGTTAATAATTGTAAAAAAAAAATTATTGGATATTTTTATGGTCAATAAAGACAAAAATAAATAATTTTTTTAACATTATTTTTTACAGCTAATAATTATAAAAAAAAAGATTAAGCTCTTTTCAAATTACTTATACGTTAAAAATACTATTTTTGACAAAATTTTTATTAATATATATTTATAGTTAAAATAATATCAAAAATTATTTTTTTGACAGACTTTAATCTTTTTATTTTTTTGCCTAAAAAATAATCTATGTTGTGATAGTGAACTACTCTAACTCTTGTATATAAAAGCCTTACCTTACTTATTGTAATAACTCAGTTTCACTCACTCCAATTTCACTACGTTACCAACACGGAACCTGCCAATATTTGCCAATGTTTATTGGGTTGGACCACAAAGCCCACTTAATTCAAAAAGCCACATCCCAAATTAACCCAAGTTAATTTTAATATCACTAGTTTACCACTCTAACCCTAATTTACCCCTTATCCATGTGTTCTTACCATTGAGACACTCGCCCAACCCCCATCTCCACTTTCAGCGCCGAATAGCAATCCGGATTGCTGTCTTTGTCGATCGCCGCTGTCAATGGAGTCAACGCTGCCGGAAAATCAGATGGCGCCACTAACAAGAACGTTCCCACATTTGTCCAAGTGATGCCGTCGCCGCTGCATGTTGCCATCGGAAGTTCTTGAAAGGTGCATCCAGTCATCTAGCTTTCAACCCAACACCGCTTCGTAGCTCCGCCTCAACACACGCTACAGCTGAACTCTTCTGGCCTTGTGGAGTCAATAGCAACGCTGCAACTATTTGACAAAAAATGTTGTTGTCATTATTCTTATATTGTTATCAATTACTTAGGAGCTCTTATGTTGATATGGTTTCTTTTTGACGCATTTTGATTATGTTATGGAATTTGGAACGTATTTGTGGTCCCCTCCTATATAATATTGTTGTCGTTCTCAACCTTTTTGTTGCCTTTCTCCCATGTTTTGGTTTTAATATTCTTTTGAATAATTTAGTAATATATTTAATTTAGTATATATGTCTCCCGACCCCATAAATAGTTTAATTTGTGGAGCCTATCCCTGTTAAATTATTCACCACCCATGAAAAAATAACAAATTAAAACAGTGATGATGAGCCTTATGACTATTCCCTTTGATATGGTACATTTTTTCTTCTATATCTAGTTATATATGTGCTATCGTTGATGCATTAACTTGCCACTGTGAGCCTCATCACCTTAATTTAAGGAAATTTACTTTAGATGTGTCTTCACATTCCTTTTTAAAATTACAACTTAACTTGAACTGTAGGCATATCTCAGTTACCTGTTTGTTTAGTTTACTTTCTACCATTGTTTATAATTTGTTATCAATAAGCTGGATCTAGATATAATAAATACAGGTTTGAAGTATGAACAATTTGCATAGGTTATTGTATCTTGTGCTAAGTTTTATTATGACACACAGAGTAGTAGTAACTAGTACTAAATCTTTTTGCTTCTTTGAGCAGGTTGGCATGTTAATCAATTCAGTTTATAAGTTTCTATTTATTGTCTTACTTTTTAAAAGTAAAAAGGAAGGATAAAAGTAACATTTCTATTAATAAATGCTTCATGCATCGAATAATAATTCACTGAATAATTAGTCAATTGGTATTAATTTTTTAATATTTATTCGTTGTTTCATTTGCCTATAGCTTAAAAGTTTTCAGTTATAACTTTGTACCTGTTTCAAATTTGTTTTAAATAAGAGTAAGCTTAGCTACAAACGAAAATTATTGAAATATTTTACCAACAAAATAAAATGTATAATAAAATTAGGTAAAGTTTTCCCTTTTCATCTTTGCACAATCCCCCTCCCCTTGATTTTAGTGTATGTGTGTTTGGTTTACAGTTGTCATTAGTATTTACTACTAGATATTATCCTTGCTGTCATGAGAAAAACTCTCTATTATACTAGATTCTATAGAGCATGGATCACGACGTAGTATATAGTAATAGATTACTAACATCTATCTTATGTTTTGTACTCTATTAATTGTATAGCATATATTCTCAAAGGTAATAGCATAAAATTTCATTTGCTAGTAAAATTTTCTCTTCTAGTAATGAAAGAATTGACTTCATGTAAGTGTATGAATAAGTGAAAAATTGGTCATCAGTTAATAAATATACCTGTTGGAGATTCCGAACTCATTGGAGCCAACCGTTGGCTACATGTCTTCTACGCCTCTCTCCGTGGATCTCATCGTTCTCAATTCTTATCATCACATCTTTGCAAATTTTTTCAAAATATTTTATATTTCAAGATGTTTTATTTAGAAAATTAGAAATGGTGAATTAAGAGATTTTTTGTTGACATGGTTCCCTACACTAAGATGGTTTCTTATGCTATTCTCAATTATTTGACAAAAATGTTGTTGTCATGATTCTTATGCTATTATCAATTACTTTAGAGCTCTTATGTTGATATGATTTTTTTTTTTGACGTATTTTGACTGTGTTATGGAATTTGTAACATATTTGTGGTTCCGTCCTATATAATATTATTGCCATTCTCAACCTTTTTATTGCCTTTCTCCCATATTTTGGTTTTAATGTTCTTTTGAATAATTTAGTAATATATTTAATTTAGTATATATGTCTCCCAACCCCATCAATATTTCAATTTGTGGGCCTATCCCTATTAAATTATTCACTACCCATGAAAAAATAATAAATTAAAACAGTGATGATGAGCCTTATGACGATTTCCTTTAATATGGTACATTTTTTTCTATATCTAGCTATATATGTGCTATCTTTGAAGCATTAACTTGCCACTGTAAGCCTCATCACCTTAATTTAGGAAACTTTACCTCAGATGTGTCTTCACATTCCTTTTTAAAATTACAATTTAACTTGAACCGTAGGCATATTTTAGCTACTTATTTGTTTAGTTTACTTTCTACCATTGTTTATAATTTTTTATCAATAAGCTGGATCTAGATATAATAAATACATGTTTGAAGTATGAACAATTTGCATAGGTTATTGTGTCTTGTGCTAAGTTTTAGTATGATACACACAACAGCAGTAAGTAGTACTAAATCTTTTTACTTTTTTGAGCAGGTTGACATGTTAATCAATTCAGTTTATAAGTTTCTATTTATTGTCTTGCTTCTTAAAAGTAAAAAAGAAGTATAAAAGTAACCTTCCAATTAATAAATGCTTCATGCATAAAATAAATTCACTAAATAAAGTAAAAACAATTAGTTTTAAAAACACATTTTCTTGTTTTTCAATTAACGCTTGTGATTTCATCCTCAAGATATAAGTTTTCTTTTAGTATGTGTGCATTGTGGTACAATTGCTATTATCTGGTTAAGTGCTGTATCGTAGTTCTCCTTCATCTAAACTCTAATAACATAATTTCTATGGTTGTAATTCTAATCCTGATAATATTGATGTACACTCATATGTTACTTGTGTCATTAGCATTAGAGTAATTTTTTTATTAATAAAGGTGGTTTTTGAATTACTGTATGTCTTCTTATCATTGTACTTGAGACCGAGTTAATCTAGAAAATAAAAAGCTGAAGCATAGTATTCTTTGGGGCTGAATTGTATTTTGTTTAATTATTTAGCGATTAACTTTATTTCATCATGTTCTTGTACCACTAACTTAGTTGAGTTTGGGGAAGAAAAGACAACTTTGAACCTAGACATAATTTTTAGACTGTTGCAAGAAATCAACTTCAAGACATGGGAAAGTCAGTATTACATCATTCAGAAACTTGTGTTTCATTCTATTTTAGCATTTTGTTTATTTTTGAAGGTCTTATTTTATGTTGACAGAAATTATTAGAGACACGGTGCTCACCATGCTACATCGCGAATTTGTTCAAAGATCTGGAAACAAACCAGGCTCAAGCAAAGCTAGATGAGATAGAAGCAATTGGTTTTGGTTTCTTGAAGCTAGTCCCAAAGTGGAATGTTAAACAAGGCATAATGGTGATGTTGGCCAAGGCCTACAACACTGAAATGAGCACCCTGAGTGTAGATCATGGAATCATCCGCATTGGGCCCGAGCTATTCCAGCATGTTTTTAGAAATTCGCCCGGTGGTGAGTATACTTTTATCTATTACACAATATTCAATTGGTTAAAATGGTTTCGGTCTTTGTGGTTTTTCCTTTATTCTTCCTATTTCGCTGATCATTTTACACTATTTTATACACATTCATATTGCAGTTGATGACTTTCCACCGTTTGATGGCAGGAATGCTGCCCATGTCTCAATAAAAAGAAGATTTCACCGGTTAAAAGCTATACAGCTGAGGTGTTTTGTTAACTAGTGTGCTATGGATACTAAAGATGATAGGATGGAGTTCAGGAGGCATTTCATCCTACTCGTGTTGAAGATGTTTCTGTGTCTGACTGTGCAACATGTCATCTCGCCATGACACATTGATACAATACTTAATGTATCTGATCACGGGAGATACCGTTGGTCGTTGCATATTTTCAAATCGTTAGAACAAGCAATTAGGAAGTACCAACGTAAAAATAACAAGTCTTGTGAGGGCTACATGTTTGACTTGCTGGTAACCTTTTGAATTCAAAATGCATTGTAATCTGACTAACCCTTGCATCCCAAAAATTAAGTTGTGTATACAATACCTGCAGGTGTTGTACTTCCAGAAGCTAAAGCATGGTGACCTCGAGAATTGTCAAGAGCCTGAGCTGTGGCTTTCTGCATGGACTGCGAAGGAGCTTAGCGCTATGGCAACAACTATTCAACCCAACCATGTTTCTTTATCAAACCTGTCATTCTTTTGTTACAAAAAAGAGAGTCTTGATCACTCATGATTGCTCATGGTGATCCAAAGCGACAAATAAGATTATTCCTAACAAAAGAGACAATCACGTTAGCATCATCAGTACGGGTAGGAATTGCTTCCACCCACTTAGAAACATAATCAATAGCTAACAGAATATATAAGAAACCATTTGAGTTTGGAAAGGGACCCATGAAGTCAATACCCCAAACATAAAAATTTTAACAAAACAACATGAGTTGTTGGGGCATCTCATATCTCTTGGATATGTTTCTAAACCTTTGGCATTGGTGGCAAGAATTACAGAAAAGATTTGCATCCTTAAAGAGTGTGGGCCATCAAAATCCACAGTCTAAAATTTTTCTTGCAGTTCTTTGAGGCCCAAAGTGGCCACCACTTTCAGAAGAGTAGCACGCCTCCAATATAGACTGGATTTCGGATTGTGGGACACACCTCCTAATTATTTGGTCAGCACCACATCTCTACAAATATGGGTCATCCCATATGTAATACTTGGACTCGCTCTTGAGCTTGTCCTTTTGATGTTTAGAAAAATGTGGAGGGAAGGTGCGACTAACCAAATAATTAACTATGGGTGCATATCAAGGAACAACCTCAGATATTGCTTGCAAGCTATCAAGTGGGAATGCATCATTGATAGGAGTGGAGTCACTTTTTATATACTCTAGGCGACTCAAGTGGTCCGCCACTAAATTTTGAGAACTACTCCTATCTTTGATCTCTAAATCAAACTCTTGCAATAACAATATCCCGCGGATTAACCTTGCTTTTGACTCTTTCTTAGCTAGCAAGTATTTCAAAGCCACATGGTCTGAATATACTACCACTTTGGTTCCAAGTAAATAAGCCCGGAATTTATCCAAGGCAAAATCAATTGCTAAAAGTTCCATTTCAGTGGTAGTATAGTTAGACTGGGCATCATCTAATGTCTTAGAAGCATAAGCTATGACATAGGTATCCTTACCTTCGCGCTGAGTCAGCGCCACTCCTACCGCATAGTTAGATGCGTCGCATATTATCTCGAACGGCCTACTCCAGTCGGGCTCTCTCGTAATAGGAGCTTGGGTTAAGACAATCTTCATCTTGTCAAATGCTTCCATACAATCATCACTCAAGTCAAACTCTATGTCTTTTTGCAGCAGACGGGAAAGGGGTAGTGCAACCTTACTGAAGTCCTTGATGAAACGCCGGTAGAAACCTGCATGCCCAAGAACAAAATGGACTTCCCTCATAGAAGAGGGGTAAGGTAAACCAGAAATAACATCGACCTTTGCGAGATCAACAGATATACCAGTATTAGAAACAACATGACCTAGAACAATACCTAGCTTTACTATAAAGTGACATTTTTCAAAATTAAGCACAAGGTTTGAACTAGCACATCTTTCTAATACTCTAGCAAGATTATCCAAACAAAGGTCAAAAGAATAACCATAAACACTAAAATCATCCATAAATACCTCCATACAATGCTCAAGAAGATCCGAGAAGATACTCATCATGCACCTTTGAAACGTAGCCGGTGCATTACATAAACCAAAAGGCATTCTTTTATATGCGTACGTTCTAAAGGGGCATGTAAAAGTGGTTTTCTCTTGGTCTTCTAGAGCAATATGGATCTGAAAATAACCAGTATAGCCATCTAAAAAGAAATAATGTGATTACCTGACATGCGATCAAGCATTTGATCGATGAAAGGTAGTGGATAGTGATCCTTGCAAGTAGCCAAGTTCAAGCGCCTGTAGTCGATGCACAATCTCCATGAATTCTGCACCTCTTGTAGCCATGAGTTCCCTATTCTCATTCTTGACTATGGTGACGCTGGACTTCTTAGGAACCACTTATACCGAGCTAACCCATTCACTATCCGAGATTGGATATATAATATCGGCTTCAAGCAGTCGGCTCACTTCTTTCTTCACAACTTCTAGAATTGTGGGGTTCCACCGCCTTTGAGGTTGACGGATAGGCTTGGCTCCCTCCTCTAGAAAAATACGATACTCACAAACTTGAGGGCTTATACCAACTATGTCCGCCAAACTCCACCCAATAGCTTTCTTGTTTCTTCTCAGTACATTAAGCAATCGATCCTCCTGTTGGGAAGTAAGCTCCTTTGCAATGATCACTGGGAGCTTTTGATTGCCTTCAAGATAAGCATACTTAAGGTGAGGTGGAAGGGGCTTCAACTCCATATGTAGCTCATGGCTTGACACTTGATTATCCAGTAACACTGGAGGTGGTAAGGTGTCTTCATCATAGTCAGGGGGTTTCTCCACACTTGCACCTTGAATCATGTTCTTCTCATCAACTATATCATGGTGGACTTCGGCCACAATCTCATCAATCAGATCACACCGGAAGATAGAATGCTCTTCCATCAATTTCAAAAGAATAGGTACCCGAGAAGGCATCCAATTTAAACCGAGAGGTCTTTACGAACGGCCTCCCTAGCAAGATAGATGATGGTCTTCCGGAGTCATTAGGGGGTATCTCAAGAATATAGAAGTCAATTGGAAAAATTAGCCCCTTAATGTTCACTAAGACATCTTCCGCTATGCCAACCATTGAGATTATGCTTTTATCTGCCAAAACAAAAGAGGCTGTCGACCTTTTCAACGGTGGAAGCTTCAATGTATCATAAACAGATAACGGCATAATGCTAACACAAGCACCTAGGTCACACATGCAATCAACAAATTGTATACCACCTATAGTGCAAGTAACCATACAAAGACCAGGATCACCACATTTCTCCGATATAGCACCCATCAAAGCAGAAATTGAGCTATCCAAAGGAATAGTTTCTAAATCATAAATCTTCTCTTTATTCATGCATAAATCCTTTAGAAACTTAGCATACTTAGGAACTTGGAGAATAGCATAAAAAAGGGGAATAGTTACCTCGACCTTTTTGAATATATCCACCATCTTGGGATCTAGCTTCACTTGCTTTTTAGTTCTCCTAGCTAGATGTGGAAAGGAAATTAGAATAGCCTCTTTCAAAACACTTTCCTCCTTAGAAGCTCCATCCTTCTGTTGAGCAACTTTTTCTTCAGCTGTCTCTTGTACCTCATCCTCATCTCAACATCTTCTACCTCAACAATATCTTTATCTTGAGTGGCTTCGCTTGAGCTTGGCTCCTCGAGACTCCTCTCTTGTAATGTAGTACTGGACCTCAAGGTGATGGCATTGAATCCACCCTTGGAGTTAGGTAAGGGTTGAGAGGGAAGTGAACTAGAGCTTGAAGGTTGAGTATTGGAGGTAGAGGGTGGTTCCATATGGGATATAAGAGCTTGGAGAGTAGAGGTGAGACCGGTGAGGCTAGAGGTAAGTGTATTTTGAAACTCTTTTTGCCCTTGAAGAATGGTACGAATGGTTTCATCTTAGTTAGAGGAAGAAGGAAGGTATGTGATTTGGGGGACTTGGGGTTGGTTGAGCGTGCTTGAGCTTGCCTTTGGTGAGGTGGTTGGTACCTTTGACCTTGGTATTGTTGTTGGTAGAGAGGGTTTTGTTGATACCGGTTTTGTTGGTAATTATTGTTCCACCTTTGGTTTCCACAATTGTCTCTTCCTCCTTGATTGTAGTTGTCTCTCCATCCTTAGTTGGGATTGTCTTGCCAACCTTGATTGTAGTTACCACCTTGATTGTAGTTATCGCCTTGTTGATAGTACCCTTGATTCGGACGGTTGTAATAAGCATTGGTAGCCACCAAGGTGTTGTCCTCTTGGAGTTGTGGACAGTCATCAGTATAGTGAGAATAGCACGCACAAATCCCACATACTCTCTGAGGGACTAACTATTGACATTGTTGTTGTGGAGGAGGTGGAGGTTGTTGTTGATTGAATTGAAGTTTCTTGAGGATATTGGTCATCTCTCCCAAAGTCTTAGTGAAGGCAGACTCAGTACTTGAAGACACTTCCGCAATAGCCTTGGGATGATTATTCATGTGCCTTCCATGCTGAGTAGACTCAGCTAAATCGGTGATAAGTTGCCACACTTCCGCCGCCGTCTTGTACTTTGTCAAAGAGCCATTACTCGAAACATCCAAAAGGATCTTATCTTGAGGCTTCATGCCTTGGGAAAAGTAACTAATAAGCACCAACTCGTCAAACATGTGATGGGACCACGAATCAAGGAGCTTCCTAAAACGTTCCCAATACTCATAGAGAGACTCTGATTCACCTTGAATGACGCAAGAAATTTTCTTCCTCAATCTATCTGTGACCTCCGATGGGAAGAACTTGTCTAAAAATTCTCTTCTAAGAAGATCCCAATTGGTGACAACATTCTCAGGTTGAGTGTAGAACCACTCCTTTGCCCTTCCCTCAAGAGAAAACGGGAAGGCATATAACCAAATAGCAACCTCATATGCACCATACCGCATAGTAGTTGAACAAGCAGTTTGAAAGTCTCTAAGATGCTTGATGGGATCTTGAGCGGGTAGACCATGAAACTTAGGAAGGATATTAATCAATGAGGTCTTTAGCTCAAAATCTGCATTCAAGTTCAGATGACGCGCTTGAAATGGTTGAAGAGTAAAATTCGAAGCTCCCGCTTCCTTGAGAGTGATCCTTCTAGGAGCGGCCATAGTATCGGTACCTAAATCAATAGAAGAGACATCAATAGATTTAGTAGGAGAGGAGTTAGTTTCTTTCTCAAATGACGCTTCGGATTCAACCTCGGGTAACATTGGTGAATTGGGTGAAACCCCTTCACCACCCTCGGAAACTAACAGACGCCAAGCTCGCCTGATAAACCCCATTTTTAGGGTTTATCCTGTGCTTAATCTAGTGGATTTTATCCATTATTCTCATACTTATTCATACAATTCGCATGTTTTACGTTTTTCTTCCGGATTTTATGCTATGATTGAAAACATGCTTCTTTGGGCTTTAAATTTGCTATGTTTAATCCTTTCTTATTACCATTCGATACTGTGATATGTGTGTTAAGTAATTTCAGAGATTACAGGGCAGGAATGGCTCAGAGGATGGAAAGAAAGCATGCAAGAGTGGAAGGAATACAAGAAGCTGAAGGAACTGCAAAGCTGTCCAGCCTGACCTCTTCGCACTCAAACGGTCATAACTTGAGCTATAGAGGTTCAAATGATGCGGTTTTAGTTGCGTTGGAAAGCTAACGTCCGGGGCTTCGAAATGATATATAATTTGCTGTAGTGTCCGTACAGATAAGCGACGCAAATGTGTACTCCATGCGGATGCGTTGCAGTGACGAAAAACCAGCGTGGCAGATTTCGCCCCAGCATTTTCTGGGCTGTTTTTGACCCAGTTTTCGGCCCAAAAATACAGACTAAAGCTAAGGAATGTATAGAAACTCAACACTCATCCACACACATTGAGATACATCGATATTAGGATTACTTTTAGTTTTAGATCTAAATCTAGATTAGCTTTACATTAGTAGTTTATGCTTTTGCTTTGGATTTTTGGATGCTAAAGAGTCATTACCTCCGTGAAGACATTACTTTAGTTTGTTTTCTTATTCCTTTATTTTTATTAATTGCTTATTGACCCTATTCAACTAAGTATGTTGCATTTTGAATTTATTAATATATAGAGTTACTTTTATTTTTAATTAATTTTAGTTTTATATTTTACTCTATCTAATTTATTATGTCTTCTTATATTTTTATGAATATTAATTCCATGTCAATGGAGTAGATTTTCTACTTGACATGGGGGTTGATTAAGAGGAGACACTTGAGTTGGAATGCTCAAGTGCTTAGTTAATTTGAAATTTGTTGGCTAATTCTATATCTACTAACGCTAGACCTTCCCAAGGGAAAGGACTAGGATCTGCAGATAAGAATCAGTCCAATCACTTGACTTTTCTTTACTCAGTAAAGGTTAACTAAGTGAAAACAACAACCGCTTTACATTACACTTAAGGAGATTCCAACAAGGATAGAACTTCCGATTAATCAATTCCCCAGTCAACGCTTTTTATATTAATAATAATTCTTAGTTTTATTGCTTTAATTTACAATTATTTTAATTACTCATTATCCAATTCAAACCTTCTGGAAAATTTCTAATTAATAAATTAGCACTCTTTCCTGTAACTCGTTGGGAGACGACCTGGGACTCATACTTCCAGTATTTTTAATTTTAATTTTTGTGACAACCCCTTTTAAATTGAGAAGGCGGATTTTAGTTGGTTAAAAACTATACTTGCAACGCATTTTGTTTATTAAATTTCTTAACTGGTCGATTTCTTGACGAACTGGTTTTCTGCTAGTAAAGAAATTTTTATAAAATTAATCGCGTGGGTGACTCGATCGCGTGAATGACCATCTTTTGAAAACGACGCGGCTGCGTGGGGCACGCGGTCGCGTGGTAGGGGTGGTGCTTCCAGCACCATTCCAGCCACGCTCCATCATAACTTTCTACCATACATCTTTTTACGTTGATTTTGCAGGGTCACGCGCACGCGTGAGTGACGCGCACGCGTGGGAGGCTGATTTCTCAAATGACGCGGACGCGTCAGGGATGCGTTCGCGTCGGCGTGCTTGTGCCTAAGGCACGCCTCCAGCCACGCTCCCGCGTAACTCTCTATAAGGGTTAGCGTCGCATGTGACGCGTGCGCGTGGTTCACGCGCACGCATGCGACGCGCTTTTTTTTTATATGCAGAATGCAAAATACAGCATGTAGATGAATATGCAGAAATTACGAATGAACACTAATAAAAATAAAATAAAATAAGACTAAGAATAAAAAGGAACGATTATACCATGGTGGGTTGTCTCCTTCCTAGCACTTTTAGTTATAGTCCTTAAGTTGGACATTTGGTGAGCTCCTTGTCATGGTGGCTTGTGCTTGAACTCGTCTTGAAACTTCCACCAATGTTTGGACCTCCAATAAGCTCTATCAATACTAAGTGAATTTCTCAAGCTTTGATGGAGTTCTTCACAAGCTTTGAGCTCCTAAATTTGATCCTCATGTATGCCTGGATCCCAAATCTTGTTTTTTCACCCGTCTTCAAGTGGAACATGATGATTCCATCTGGGTGGTAAGCAATCCGAATTCTCACTACGGCATCCAAACAGCCTCCTAGACCCATTCAGTTGTGCTTTATACCAACCTTTGCATTTAAACTTTGAGCTTTTCACCATATTGAATCTTGCATGATAATTCCTACCACTAGCCATCTCCCTCTTACCCGTAAAGCCACAAAGAGCTCGAAGTTGACCATCTGTCTCAAGTAACCCATATTCAAGCGAGAAGGTAAAGGTCAAGGATAAGTATTTTACCCACTTGAATGTTGTATTGGATGGTAATGGCTTTGGGGGAGAGGTCTCCAACAACTTTGGTAAGGTAATTTCAAGCTCCATTCTCTTGTGCTCTTCCTTGATAACTTCCACCTCTTTGCAAGCTTCTTCAATTTCAACCTCTTCCTCTTGGTAGCTTTCTTCCAATTCAATATCTTCTTCATTACTCACCAAGGGCATGGGAGGTTGTGCTTCTTCTTCTTTAATCTCCATCTCTTGATCAACCTCTTCAAAGTCTTTAGCCATGATATGCCTTGGAGGTTGTACACCCTCTTCAACATCAAATTTAAACGTCTTGGAAGGAGGTTCTATGACTGGACTTTCCCATGGAGATTCAGCATCTCCTAAGTCTTCAACCACTTCTTTCTCTTCAATAATTACTGCTTTGTCCAGTTGTTTTAGTATAAAATCGTACTCATCCTTGATGATTTTCTTTCCATGATAACTCCTTTCAACTACTCCTTCATCTTCAAGGGTCTCTCCTATCTCCACATTTTGGGCCTCCTCTTGCTCTAAGACAAAATCAGACTCCTCCTTGATGTCTTCCTTCACTAATTCTTCAGCCACTCCTTCGACTTCAAGGGTCTCTACTACCTTCATCTGTAGGACCTCCCCTAACTTCTTATGAAGTATGGATTCGCGAAGATGATTCCTTCTTTCTTGTTTCATATCAATAGCATAACTGGGATCATCTTGCTCTTGGATTGATGGATGTGGGTGCTCTTCCATGGAGGGTGGTGATGGGATGGAAAGATTATTATGTAGTTGAAAAGGAAGCGCACTAAAGCTTCAGGGTTGAATATTAGAGGTAGAGGGTTGGTCCATGCGGGATATAACTGCTTGAAGAGTAGAGGTGAGACTAGTGATAGAGGCAAGTGTGGTATGAAGCTCTGTTTTCCCTTGGTGAATAACATCAATGGTGTTGTCATCCAATGGAGGTTGGGGTGGATATGGGTTAGGGTCATATGGAGGTGAATGGTATAAAGGAGATTGTGAGTATGGTGGTTCAAAGGTGTATTAGGGAGGTGGTTCATAGGCATATGGTGGGCTTGTTGGTAACTACAAGAGGGTCCACCATATTCATCATCTTTGTACACTCCCTGGAATGGCTCTTGACCATAGTAATTTGGTGGAGATGGTTTGTCACAAAAGGGTCCACCATAACTATTGTCTTGGTATGCATCACAGAATGGTTGTTGGTTATAGCGCATTGGAGGGGGTTGTTGCCAAGAGGGTTGATCAAATCCTTGTGGCTCCTCCCATCTTTGATTTTTCCAACCTTGATGCCTATTTTCATTATAGTTTCCATTCCTTACAACAACATTGGAACCAAACTTGAAACCAGAGGGGTGAGAATTCATAGTAGCTAAAGAAAATAAAAACGAAAACTAATAAAGAAATTAATGAAAATAAACTCCTAAAACTAGAAACACTGACAACAATATAAGATAAAGATTTGAAAAATGTTTAAATTTTGAAAATGTTTGACTTTTAAAAATTTAAATTTAAATTTTGAAATTTGAATTTTGAATTTTGGAATTCAAATATTGAAATTTGAAATTTGATTTTTAAAATAAGATAAGATAAGATTTTGAAAAAGATATGATTTTTGAAAAAGATTTGAATTTTGAAATTTAAAATTAAGATAAGATAAGATAAAAATTTTAAAATAAAAATCTGAATTTTTTTTTTGTAATTTTCGAAAAAATTAATTAAAATAAAGAGAAAAGATATTTTTGAATTTAATGAAGAAAGAGAAAAACAATAAAATGACACCAAACTTAAAAATTTTTAGATCAGAATGAAGAAAACAACCAAGAACAACTTGAAGGTCAAGATGAACACCAAGAACAACTTGAAGATCAAGAAAGAACAAGGAACACTATTTTTGAAAATTTTAATAACTAAAAAAAACCAATAACCTCTTAATTTACGAAAAAGTAAAAATAAAAACAAAAATAAAAACAAATAAATAAGCAAAAAGCAAATATTTACAATAACCAATAATAAGGCACACGTTTGCAATTCCCCGGCAATGGCGCCATTTTGACGAACGGATTTCTGCTAGTAAAGAATTTTATAAAAATAATTACGTTGTAAGTATAGTTTCTAAACCAACAGAGAAACCTTTCGTACAAAAATTTTGGTTGTCACAAGTAACAAAATCCAATAAAATTTATAACCGAAGTATTAAACCTCGGGTCGTCTTCTCAAGGAATTGGAGGGAAGTATGATTTATTATTGGTTATAGAAAAGGTAGAATTTTGGGTTTTTGGAATAGAGAACAAGTAATTTAAATAGCAAGAAAAATAAATAAATTAATAATTAGAAAATCTCTTAGCAAGGTATGAGAATTGAGAATCCTATCCTAGTTATCCTTATCAGGTGTAATGAGAATTGGATTTTACTCCCACTTAGTTGACCCTTACTAAATAAAGGTAAGTCAAGTGGACTAATTAACTTGATTCCTCAGTCCTAGTCAACTCCTATGGAAAGACTAGCTTTAGAGGGATCCAAATCAATCAGCAATCCTAATTTCCAATCAACTACTGAGTTTGATAACTCAAGCGTTACCAATTACTTAACCAAAGGCAAAAGGATAAAATAAATCATAAATTAAATTGAAAGCATCAAAAATAGAATAAAACAATCATAAATATGAAATACCTCAAACAATATTAAATAGAATATTCAATTCTAACATAGGAAAGTTCATAAATCAAATTGAAAAGATAAATAACAATTAAAGTAATAGAATAAATAAAACTAGAAAGTAAATTAAAGGAACATTGAACCTGGTATGAAGAAAATAACCATAAACTGATAGAAATCCTAAAATCCTAAGAGAGAGGAGAGAGCCTCTCTCTCTAGAAAACTACATCTAAAACCTAAAATTATGAATTATGACTGTTGTTAATGTTAATGGATGGATTCTCCCATTTTATAGCCTCTAATCTGTGTGTTCTGGGCCGAAAACTGGGTCAGAAACAGCCCAGAAATCGCTGGTTGCGAAATCTGCCACGCTGGTTTTTCGTCAATGCGACGCGTCCGCATGAATCACGTGTTCGTGTCACTTATCGTCAAGACAACTATGGCATATTATATATCATTTCGAAGCCTCGGACGTTATCTTTCCAACGCAACTGAAATCGAATCATTTGGACCTCTGTAGCTCAAGTTATGATCATTTGAGTGCTAAGAGGTCAGGCTGGACAGCTTAGCAATTTCTTCAACTTCTTGTATTCCTTCTACTTTTGCATGCTTTCTTTCCATCTTCTGAGTCATTCCTGCCCTGTAATCTCTGAAATCACTTGACACACATATCAAAGAATCTAATGGTAATAAGAGAGGATTAAAATTAGTAAAATTTAAGAGCAACGAAGCATGTTTTCAATTATAGCACAAAATCGGAAAGGAAATTGTAAAACCATGCATTTTGTATGAATAAGTGTATGAAAGATTGATAAAATCCACTCAATTGAGCACAAGATAAACCATAAAATAGTGGTTTATCATCGCCTAATAAGTGAAACGGTTCTTTCAATTTCAAGATCAAATGGGGCTAAACTCGGATCCGGTAATGAACGCGTCATTCAATAAAAGAAACATAGAGCTCATGGAAACAAAATATATTAAGAAAAATACTACTAATAACCTAAAAGGCACAAAAATAAAAGATGCAATTATGCAAATATGAAAATATTTACACCAACCAATAACTTAGCACACATATGCAACTCCCTGGCAACGATGCCAAAACTTCACGAGCGGATAAATTTCGGTCAAGAATTACCAAACGCATTTTTCCAAATCAATGTCGCAAGTATAGTCTTGACCGACGAGATTTCCGTTAATCATAGTTAAAAAGTATGTCACAATTAAATTCAATAACCGGGAGTAGAATCCCGAATCGTTTCCCTAGGAGTTGACACAAGATGCAAATTATTGGTTATGATTTTTCTGGAGGTTTTTGAAGTGGAGAACAAGAAAAATAAATAACTAAAAAAAATAGAGCAATAGTTAACTAGCAAGAGTTGGTAATGAATTAATATAAAAAGGCCTTGGTTTGGGGTGAGAATCGGAATGTCTATCCTTATTGTCTTGCTCAAGTGTGATGGTAAAATCTCATTGCTCTCACTTAGTTATCCTCTAATGATTGAAGGAAAGTCAAGTGAAATAATTAACTTTAGCTCACAAGTCCTAGTCACTTCATAGAGAAGAACTAGAGTTGGTGAGTTTTAAGCTAATTTGCAATATTCAATTACCAATCAACACTCGAATATAACAATTCAAGTGGCTCCAATTGCTCAACCCCAAACCAAGCAAGGAAATCTACTCCATGATATTGGATGACATTTTCTCAAACACTTGGTGAGAAAAGACAAAAGAAATGATAAAAACTAGAAAATAATTCAATCCAAATTACCACTAATAATAATCAATAATAATCAAGCAAGCAATAAAAGTAGATATGGAAATAATTCAATACATTAACAAAATTCAATAATAACAAGATCCAAACATGAATTCAAATAACCAAATAGAGTAGAGTACTAAAGGAATTGAAGAAGAAAAATATAAGGTTAATGATAGAATTGAAGGTAGCAACAGCTTCTCTCAAGATCCACTTGGAAGTGAACTAAGAAAATCAAAAACCCTAGAGAGAAGTAGGAATTTTTCTTACTAGAATTCAAAACTAACTAAAAACTAAAGTGAAAGTGAAGTGTCCACAGTCTCAGCTCCATCTCAGCCTCTAGTCTGCATTTTCGGGCTTGGAACTGGGCCAAAATCAACCCAGAAATTGCCCCCAGCGAATTCTGTTAATTGCGGCACGTGACGTTCATCACGCGTACATGTCAGCCATATGCACGCGTTGCTGGGCTCTGCACAAGGTCACGCGTATGCATCAGTTACGTGTACGCGTCAGTGGTCGATGCTCCTGGTCACGCGTACGCATCAGTCACGCGTACGCGTCGCTTGAAAAATGGCTTGATCATGCGTACGCGTCGCTTGAAAAATGGCTTGATCACGCATACGCTTCAGCCATGTGCGCGCGTCACCTCCAGCTTCTCAAATCTTTAAATTCTTGTGTTCCTTCCACTTTAGCATGCTTCCTCTTCATCCTCTATACCATTCCTGCTCTGTAAATCCTGTAATCACTTAACGCACATATCATGGCATCGAATGGCAATAACAAAGGGTTAAAATTAGTGATTTAAAGGCCTAGGAAGCATGTTTTCAATTATAGCACAAAATTAGGAAGAAAACTTAAAAACATGCAATTTACATGAAGAAGTGTGAGAATAGTTGACAAAACCCACTCAATTCAGTCCAAAATATATCATAAAATAGTGGTTTATCACCGCTACACTTTGAAATTTTTTTATTTCCAGTGGTTAATCATGTTGTGGTTTGAATGTCTTATCTTTGGATGTCTCTACTTATATAAGTTATGTACTGTTAGTCACGTATTGTTCGCAGGTGCCTGAAAACAGAACTATTTGTGTAACACCCTAATATACAGATCCTTATGCTCGAGTCATAAGTCAACGATATTATGGTGGTACGACTTAAGGTGGAATAATAGTAAGTATGTGTGTGTGTGTGTGTGTGTGTGTGTGTGTGTGTGTGTTAGTAAACGAGAAGCCTGCAAAGGAATAAATTAAAATCGTGAACGAACAACACTCTCATATAGATAACTGACGTAAAGTAAAGCACACTTCGAGAAGCAATAAGAATAACATAAGGACAAGATATATATATATATATATATATATATATATATATATATATATATATATATATATATATATATATATATATATATATATATATATATATATATAACATAAGTAACTACTAATCGTGACCTGCGAAGTTTAGGCCGGCTAGAGTACAGAATTTAAAACTAGTTTGACAACAGTATTTCCTATCTCTCTCAAGATACGTCATCGCCTCTATAGGCAAGTTTCAAAATAAACACCTACATACATCATATTGAAGTTTTATCAAAATAAACAGGAGAGATTCTAAAAGTACAAAACAGAATCAAATAAACTTCGCCGCCTTCTAGACAAATCCAGCTCACTGCTAAGCACCAGGATCTGCATCTGAAAAATAGAGAATATATACGGAATGGGAACCCCCGACCCATGGGTTCCAAGTTCTTCTTCTTCTTCACATAGATTTCTTGATGCAGGTGTCCAGTTTAGATCCAAGCCTCTTCAATCTCGGCTGACCCTTCGTTGCGACCTTCGAAGGACCTCGTATGTCAGATGAACCAAGAGCGGGGTCACATTATTTCACCATGCTATTCTATGTAGTTGGCACACTTCTGGGCCCCAAGTTCGCACAATAATCAAATAGCTTGGCCCTTAACTCATCAAGACCCGAATGTAACATGGCCGCTTCTTCTTCACATGTCATGAAATTCTGGGCAACATTGAAGAAGTGAGAACATAGTCCTCTAAATAAGTTGTGGCTTTCATCGGACTGCTTCTCGTCGTGGCTGCTCTTGATGAAAGTGTATTTGCACTGTACATTCTTGCTCCATCGAGGGAGCACATAGCAAGATGATACTCTGTCTACTCCGTAATAAAAGAACACAACAAGACAATGACAACAAAGAATACTTCTTAATTCAAACATGTTACACTCGCAATGAATCTTATGTGTCGCTGGGTCAAACTTGACATTGTTCGTCCAGGACCTAGCCTCCCCATATAGTAGGTATTGCTCATTTACGGTCACACAAAATAAATCACCATCCTGAGTCACACCACGGACTAAACAATCCCTTTTTTTCTAAATTCCTGTTGTACTTCCCTAAACTTAGAGGTTATATACTCATGCTAAATTTTTTTTTCAATTGTAGAGCTCGATGAATAGGGAACGACTCCTTTAGAGTCTGCAGCATCGTCCTCCAGCTCCTTTTGCTCCTTGGTCCCAAGTACATTGTCATACTCATGCATGAACTGAACCAGTCCACTCTTGCAATGCAAGTAACCACTAAAAAAGGCGTTCATACTCTCACTCCGTTGGGTACTTCTCATACCATTCTAAAATTCACCTTGAAAATAGATTGGAACCCATATTCGACGATCGTCATAAAGGTCTACAAAACCAGAAGAAAACAAAGCAATAATCACCATCATGAACAATTGGCTACATCACAACACATAACTACAGACTTAGTGAACCAAGTAGACATAGACCTTTCGAACAAAGATATCCCATAATAGTATCCAAATAGGTTACAAATCACCCGATGACAACGGGACCTAAAATTGAGTATAGTTAAAACAGAACCTGCATAACAAACCTAATATCCAAAAAAAACAAAGGAGCACAATACAGAACGAACCTAATAGCCATCTGTTTTGCTCTAAG
This sequence comes from Arachis hypogaea, assembly GCF_003086295.3. Classification (NCBI taxonomy): domain Eukaryota; kingdom Viridiplantae; phylum Streptophyta; class Magnoliopsida; order Fabales; family Fabaceae; genus Arachis; species Arachis hypogaea. Next base: position 114,902,910 of record NC_092046.1, on the reverse strand, counting down.
TTAAACTCAGCGATGAATGCACACCAATCCTTCTCGAAAGATTCCACATACCAGGCATTCCAAACAGTGCGATGCATTCTAGCATCTATTTCTCAGTACCGAGCATATCCTCCGAGCTTTTTGCGGTATCTTCTTCATTATGTGCCATATGCACCATCGGTGGCGAGTATCTGGAAGGGCATTCCTAATAGCACCAAACATGGATTTGCACTAGTCCGTGATGATGGCCTGTGGGGGAGTTTCGATGACTTCAACCATTACTTAAAGACCCACTCAAAGCTATGAATTTCTTCATTTCCCAGCAAAGCACATCCGAGCAGAGTGGACTTGCCATGATGGTTGACACCAATGAAATATGCAAACGGAAGTCCGTGCCTATAATAAATCCATCCAAAATTACAAATCACGATAGTGCGAAAACAATAACCCTTTCAATAGAGACAGAAACACAAATATACTTGTTTCTACTGTACATTGTATCAAACGATACCATGTCTCCATAATATTCATAGGACGCCCTGCATCTTGCATCTACCCAAAGCGCACTCTTAAACTTGTTAGCTTCGTCCACATCAACTGCATAAAGAAAATTCAGGTTGATATCTTTCATTCACATGAAATAGCTAATCATTTCCTTCACATCTGCGTTTTCGTCAGCACAGCGCAGATTGCTCGTAATATAGTTCCTCACATCCTTTTCTGAGTAACCCAAATTTGACGAGCCACCAACCTCGTTCGCCAGTGTGAGATAAGTCTTATTGGGCCGTATGCCAGCCTCATCGTTGTCCTGAATCACACACTTGGCATGGATGGTCAGTTCCCTGTACTCAATGTAATACACAGCTTGCTTGGCAGAACACTGATGACTTGTATCATCTACCTCTTTCTCTCATCTAAAAGGGCCATAGAAGTGATGAATTCTCATTCATTTGATGCATTGATAAGAGTTATATCATAATCTTATAAGACTCTGCTTTGAAATGAGTTCTTACTTGGATTTCAGGTGAAAAGAGCAACAAAAGAGGAAGAAAGCAAGCAAAGGTGCTGGGCGTGTGTGTGGGGCGTGCCACTTCAAGCAAACGCCTGGATCTTTGACTGGGCGTGGTACGCCAGCTATGTATCCCAGAGAAGGTTTTCCAAGATCCACTATGGACGTGGCACGCCACTGTTTGGGTGTGGCACGCCGGTTATGCTCTCCAGAGAAGGATTTCTTAACATCACAATGGTCGTGGCACGCCACTGCTGGGCGTGGCACGCCAACTATATTGTCTAGAAGAGAGTGCTTCAAAGTTACTATGGGCGTGGCATGCCAAGGCCAGGCTTGGCACGCCAGTTACTTGATCCAGAGAAGAGTTATTGCGTTTACTATGGGCGTGGCATGCCAGTTACTTAATCCAGAAAAGAGTTACTGGGCTTTATCATGGGCGTGGCACGCCACTGCAGGGCGTGGCACACCACTACAGGGTGTGGCACGCCAACTATCTATTCCAGAGGAGAAAGGAAGGAGCATCATCAATGGGCGTGCCACTTGGTACTAGGGGCATGGCACGCCAAGCTTGTGAGCCCAAACCATCATCATGGGAGTGCCACTTGAGTCCTTGGCGTGGAACGCCAGTTCACTTAACCAGAAAGAGAGATTGAAGACTCAAACCTGGGCGTGGCACGCCAAGCCAATTGCCCAGAGGAGGAGGGTGAAGACTTCATCATGGGCGTGCCACTTGAGATCTTGAGCGTGGCACGCCAAGTCAATACCTCATCGAAGGTGTGTCACTTGAGACTCTAGGCGTGGCACGCCAACCTTCCTCGCATCATGGGCGTGGCACGCTAGTTCACTGGACCAGAAAGGAAAGTTTGTGCATCAACAAGGGCGTGGCATGCCAGACCTGGGCGTGGCACGCCAGGCCAACCTTCCAGAGAAGAAGATTGAAGACCCTAACAAGGGCGTGGCACGCCAGTTCAATTTTCCAGAGAAGAAGATGGAAGACTCCACCATGGGGCGTGCCACTTGAGACTTGGGCGTGACACGCCAAGCCAATTATCAACATGGGCGTGCCACTTGAGATCCAGGGCGTGGAGCGCCAAGCGATACCAAGCTGGGCATGGCACGCCGTTCACACGCCACTCACACGCCACTCACATGCCATCAATGAGAGAGTATTCCCTTTAGTTTTAATTGTAATTTCTTTTCCTTTTTGTAATTTCTTATTTTATAGTAATAAGAGTAGTATAAATACCCCTTGAAGAGTACTGAAAGGGGACTTGAAACTTTTACTTCACTTTACTTTACTTTACTTTCATCTTCTTTCATCTCTTGTACTCTATCTCTAAGCTATGAGTAGCTAAACTCCTTCTCATTGGGGAAGGAAATTCTGTTGTATTTGATGGATTAATGATAGTGAATTTTTTCTTCTCTTCATCTCTCTTTGATTTGCTAGAAGGAATTTCGTTCTTCATGCTTAGCATTCAATTATCTTGGAAAAGAGATTGAATGCAAATTGGGTTTCATGGGAACCTTGGAAGAGGAAACATTAAATCATGCTTGAAATCCCTTCTCACATTGAGTAGATCTGGGTTTCGGGATTGGATATGGTGACATTAAATCTACCCACTACTTGGATCTATGAGGATGTGTGGTAAAATCAGGGACCAAGCTTATCTCTTTTCATGAGCAATTAGACCAAGGAATTAGCTTATTATCAAGATTTGAGAGATTAAATTACCAAGGAATTCGGATTCAATCAATCATGATTGCCAAAAGGTCAATGAGTTTCATGATTGAAGATGAGATGATCTAAAATTAATCCGAAGAAAGCAACAACTCCTAACCCCAATGAATCTTCCCCATTCTTATATTCCCTATTCTTTATAGCTTTATTTAATTTCTGTCAATCAACCCATTCCCCTTTTACAATTCAGTCATTTACATTTCTATCATTTACATTCTAGCAATTTTCTTTATGCTCTTTACATTCCAGCACTTTACTGCTTTTTTTTATCTTCAAGTCCTTTACAATTCCGTTATTTAATTTGTTGCACTCAACACTTATTCTTGATTAGCTTAACTAAATCACCCTATAACTAAAGTTGTTCAATCAATCAATCCTCGTAGGATTGACCTCACTCTTATTGAGTTTTTACTTGACGATAATTTGGTATACTTGCCGAAGGAGTTATTGTAGTGATATAGTAAATTTCCATCATCAAACACAGGTGCGTATGCTTCAATTCTAATTTGGACACCATCCAATTATCTTTCTGTCGATCAAGCATCGCGTACATCCTTGCTTTGCATCTGGCTGTTGTTATTATCTTTACCCGAGTTGCTGCCTTCACTCGAGACTCCCGATAACCTTCACGACTGTAGTGTATCGATTGGTTAATGGGTGCCCTTGATTCTTTCCTAGTCTTGTCAAAGTTGGTATTCCTAATCCTAGTCACGAACCTAACTTTCTTTGCATAATTATAATAGAACTCTTGTGCCCACAGCAAGGAAACAAATCTCAATCCTACCTATGGGATTTCCTCTATGGGAATTTCAGTGTGATCGGGCAACTGCAAATCCATTCAAAAAAAGTATCATTCAACACAAAAATCACTCAACTAATTAATTTCCAATACCTCGCTAATTTTGTCACCAGAATAAAACATATTCCACACCTCATGATTCACTGTCATTGCATCATCCTCTAATTGAATAACGTCTACAGATTCTTTCCCCTGAAATCGATAACCGATGACATATCTCCAAAAAAGATAACCATCCATTGTTTGACACTCTTAAAAAGTCTTTCAACAAACTTATCCATTGATAACACCAAATAAACAACCAAAACTAAACTGATATAAAACAACACCATCCATTTTCATATCTATAAAACAAACATTAATCAAAGTTACAAACATCAATTAAACATGGTGAACAAACAGAATAATAAACCACATGAAATGTAGAAAATGTAGCATCATTCTAGCATAATTGAAGGAAAGAATATCCACACCAATTCTAATTAAACAAACAAAATCACAATCCTTCCAACAAAGCTTATCACTGTTAATAACTCAACAATAAAATAAAAAATAAGTTACAAATAAACATAACCAAATATACTACTACCATACAAATTACCTTGTCCACACGTTGTGTGTCATCTTCACTCAGAGACGGGACATTAATATTGGTGGAATTAGAATGATCACTCACATCATATGCAGTGTCGTACGATACTTCTTCACAAATTGATTGATCCATCGACGTAATGTGGTCCACTGGCTTTCAACAGAAACACATACACCTTACCGAAGATGGTTGAGGAGAAGAGGGTTGCGTGACACCTTCAAACACTCACGTCGTAGTTCTCTTCCACGGGATTGGTGGTTGGTCCACTCGCCTTCAACGGAGACACATACACCTTATCGGAGATGGTTGAGGAGAAGAGAGATGCGTGACACCTTCAAACACTCATGTCGCAGTTCTCTTCCACGGGCCTGGTGGTGCGACAAACCGGGTGAAGGCGCAGTCACCGTCTAAGGGTAATGGCGGCGTTCCAATGACTTAAAAAGTTCCACGAAGGAGAAGTGGGATCCAGGTGAAGGCATAGTCACCGTCGAATGGTAATGGCGGCGTCCAGGTGAATTGAAAAGCTCCACGAAAGAGACGCAGCCGGCTAGAAAAAAGGGGATTAGGGTTGCGTGACGGGTTACACCGTAGTCTTCGTAATTGGCACGAGGCCTCATGCTACGTTACCACTCCTTATTCTTTCAAAATGCATTATAATGGACCCCACTAAATTTTTAATTGATATAATAAATTATATTTAATTATTTTTAATTATTGTTGGTAACAGTTGGCAGATTCATATCTTGATACCATATACTTTTCCCATTCAATAACATCAAATACACTTTCTGAAGTATTCTCTCAGTTACTCATCAATTCTTCTTTTCTGATCTTGATTCTCAAAATCAAGAGCACCATTCTCGATAATTCAACAATCTCATTAACTAAATTCTTCATTCTATATTTGTGTATAAATATATTTATTATTTAACTTATTTTTAATATATATTTTATATAAATAATTAATTTGAATTAGTTTATACTTGGCATGATTAACATATATATCGTGTTATGTCTTGTTTTCGTATTTGATAGCATTTAAATGATTAAAATACATGGAGGTCACTCAGATAAAGACGTCTAAAACATCTTTTTTTAAAGATGTTTCCATGTTGTGTTTTAATTGGTTTCTGTATAATTTATTCGGTGTTTCTCATCACATATTATTAAATTTCTCAAAAGATTTTCTTTCTAGAAATAATAAAAAAATATTTAATTTAGACTAAAACAAAAAAAAGTAATAAATTAACTATTAGATTTTTGTAAAAAATTATTTACATAAAAAAATATATCACATAAATATATACAAGCTCTTAAAATTTTTATAAATAAAAAAATAATTAATTTATATTCGTACAATATATAAAATAATTACTATATTATTATTATATTATATATTAAGATTCACTAATTTAAATTTTCTTTTTATTTTTAATATAAGCATTAGAAATAAATAAAATTTTTATAACTAAATGTAGTGTAACAAAATATATATAATATTAATTAGTTCTTAAAAAATTCTAAAAAAATAGTTTCTTTCATTTTAGTAAAATAACTATTTATTAAAGTAGATAAATTAATTATTTTCTTCTCATATACAGTTTTTTTAAGACATAAAAGTAATTAATTAGGACATTAGTTAAGATAATTAAAGTCTCTATTTCATTAAATTTTTAATTTAAAGAAAATCCTAGTTAATTTTGGTATAAAAATTTTGAATTTGAAAACATTGATAAAAATTATGTTGAATTTTGATTTATTTGATTCTCATTTAAATTAATCACTACATAAGTTAAAGTTCTGTTTTGAAGTTATATTCGAGCTTTAATTTGATTTTTAAAGTTTCAATTTACTTAGTTTAATTTTTTAACTTAGGTATTCGTGATTCATATTAGGGTTTTAAATGTTTAATTGAAAAAAAAATAAGGTAAAAAAAATTTCAATTGTCACATCAAACAGTCGCTAGAATGTATAATGTAACAGTCGTTAGTCCATCTCAGCATGTCATTAACGATTTTGTGAGACAGTGACAAAAATAAGATTAGGAACCAATGTGAGTCATAACTATTAAGTTGGGAGACTAAATTGAGTAAATCAAAATTTTTGAAATTAGATTGAAACATAGTTGTTAGAACCGAACCAGTGATCGAACCAATCAAGCTACTGGTTCACTGGTTTATTGGTTCAACCGATAAATCACTGGTTGAACCGATAAAACCGGTCTCACGTAAATATAAAATATAAAATAGTTAAAAATTTAAAATTAAAATTTGAATACATATCTTCACTAACATTTTATGAAGAATCAAGTCTCAACTTCTAAAAATAACTAATATAAAAAAATCATAAAATTTTAATACTACAATAGTATCTTATTTTGACACAATAAAAAAATAATTAATTCACAAATCCTATCATCTAACTATAATATCAGTAGATTTTAACACTAACATCAAAACAAATAACCTTAATCACAATACTAGCAATAAAATAGATAAAATAAATTAATAAATTTTTAGTAAAATTTATATTTATATTAATAATAGTATATAATTAAAATATAATTAATTTTAAAAATAGAAAAAACAAAAATTAAATTAAATTAGATATTTATGTATACTATATAATTAGTATTTGTCAAATATAATACTTAGAAGTGCAATGGCTAAGTGGTAAGTAGAGGTTGCTTTTGCTCCAAGGTTCTTGGTTTGAGACCTTGTGGAGATATTTTAAAAAATTTTTCAAGCAGATCAGTTCGGTTAGACCGGTTTGCACCGGTTCTTACCGATTCACACTGGTTTTATTCCTTAAACGGTCCAAGGAGTAAACCGAACCGAACTCTAGTCCGGTTCACTAGTTTTTCGGTCGAATCAGCCGATCCAGTTTGGTTTTTACAACTATGGATTCAAATACGAACATAATTTCAGAGACCAATAAGTATTATCTCTTTGTTGACAATTAAGTTGTTTTAATGGTAATTAAGATCTAATAATAGTTTATAATAAAAGAAGCATTCTTTTGCAACAATGAACCTATAGTAATAGTTAGGGGTGTTCATAAATTAGATCATATCCATATAAATTCACAATATTTATCCGTATCTGATCTGTAATTTGAAGATATGATCTGATCTATGAGATGATCGGATTGGATCGAATCGGATCCACACTCTAATCAGATAGAAGTAAATATGTTTACAAAAGTAAACAAAAAAAATTATTGACTTTTTTTATAAAAATAAATTTTTTTAATATTTTTTATTTTATGGATATATTTGATCTCTGATCCAAACATAAAAAGTGCGAATATCGAATTTGATCTAATGAGTTTAGTATGGATTGGATTGAAATTTTAGCCACATCCCATCTGTAAACACTCCTAGCAATAATAACTAAAAAATTATAATAATTATATTTTTAACTAAGAGGAAGTGCCAAAAAAAGTACTAAATATAAGAACATTTAATCAAATATTAAAAAAATTTTACTTTAAAATAGTTAGACTTTTTTTGCTCATATATATATATATATATATATATATATATATATATATATATATATATATATATATATATATATATAATGTAATAATAATAATAATATGATAATTGTTTTATATATCACACAAATATAAAAGTTTTTTTTTCTATGATCTTAAGAAAGATTTTGTAAGTCCCTAACCTTGTTATCGATTTTTGTAGTGTTAGCCCTCATATTATCAATTTGATTCATATATAATTCGGATGATAAATTATTTGGTGACGTGCTTTCTTTTTTATTGTGATATATTATTATTATTATTATTATTTTATTATTATTATTATTATTATTATTATTATTATTATTATTATTATTATTATTATTATTATTATTATTTTATTATTATTATTTTTTTTTTTTTTTTTTTTTTTTTTTTTTTTTTTTTTTTTTATTTATTATTATTATTATTATTATTATTATTATTATTATTATTATTATTATTATTATTATTATTATTGATTATTATTATTATTATTATTATTTTATTATTATTATTATTTATTATTATTATTATTATTATTATTATTATTATTATTATTATTATTATTATATTATTATTATTATTATTATTATTATTATTATTATTATTATTATTATTATTATTATTATTATTATTATTATTATTATTATTATTATTATTATTTTTTTTTTTTTTTTTTTATTATTATTATTATTATTATTATTATTATTATTATTATTATTTTATTATTATTATTATTATTATTTTTTTTATTATTATTATTATTATTATTATTATTATTTTATTATTTTTTTTATTATTATTATTATTATTATTATTATTATTTTTTATTATTATTATTATTATTATTATTATTATTATTATTATTATTATTATTATTATTTTTTTTTTTTTTATTATTATTATTATTATTATTATTATTATTATTATTATTATTATTATTATTATTATTATTATTATTATTATTATTATTATTATTTTATTATTATTATTATTATTATTATTATTATTATTATTATTATTAACATTAAAAAATAACAGGCCAAATTATTGCCATAACATAATAGAAGTATGGAAGTTTATCATTCTTCTCTAATGGAGGAAACAAAATTCTTTTCAATAGTTTATTTAACGTTTAGTAGAATAAAAATAAATTTTATTAGAATAAATTTTAGTACGCGTTGAATATTTTTATTCATCATAAAATATTTATAGAATTACTCGTAGATAAATTTTGGAAAAAAGAAAAAAAAGCATAATTTTTAATTTTATTTTTAAATAAACTTTATTTTTAATTTTAAAATAAATTTTATTTTTATTTTTTAATAATATTAATTTTTTACCGTATATAATTATTCAATTATTTTTTAATCATATATAAATAAATTACTCTTAATAAGACTTTTTTGTGTTATTCAATTATCTTTTTTAAAAAATAATAAAAAATTATGAACGAAAAAAATTAACTATCCTGATAATTTTTTATATTTTTATTCATATTTTAATTATAAATATAAATATAATTTAATTATATTATTTATGAAATGTGACTATAGATGTAGATAAAATTTAGTTATATTATTTATATATAGTTTCATTGTATTGTATTGCTTATAAAGTTAGATTATAATTATGACAATAGAATTGTTTTTGTATTTTTATATGTGTGACTAATTGGTGGTATTAAAACATTACTCTTAATTATAAATAAGTTTTATAATTTAAAAAATCAAAGACTCAATTAAAAAGATACAAAAAAAAAATGATGTTAAAATATTCTAACTTTTAAAATAAAAATATTCGAAATTCAATTAAAAATTATTTAAAATTTAAACTCAATAAAAATTTATATTCAATGTGTTTTGTATTAAATATATTTAATAACCTATTATATCATATTGGTTGAAATTAGTTTTTATAATGTTAATTTTTTAATAAAACTTTATTAAAAAAAAATCATCTTTTCAGAATGTTTTAAAAAATAATTAATATTATATATATTTTGTTACATTACATCTTGTTATAAAAAATTTATTTATTTCTAATGCTTATATAAAAAATGAAAACAAAATTTAAATCAGTAAATTATAATCTATAATATAATAATAATATAATAATTATTTTATATATTATACGAATAAAAATTAATTATTTTTTATTTATAAAAATTTTAAGAGCTTGTTTTATATATATATATTTTGATGAATTTGATATATTTTTTATGTAAATAATCTTTTAAAAAAAATTTAATAGTTAATCTATTATTTTTTTTTGTTTTAGTCTAAATTAAATATTTTTTATTGTTTTTGGAAAGAAAATTTTTTGAGGAATTTAATAATATGTGATGAGAAACACCGAATAAATTATACAGAAATCAATTAAAACATAACATGAAAACATCTTTAAAAAAAGACGTTTTAAACGTCTTTATCTAAGTGGCCTCCAAAATACATAGGTAGCTAGTTCTATTGGAAAAGATGTATATGATTTGGTCAAATCCCACATAATGTAAAATCAACTCTTTGTGCGAAACATTGACTACGCAAAATGTAAGAAGGAAACTCTTCCCACAAATATATTATGTATATACTTGTTCAATCGTGCAAGTATACTATTACTGTATTTCTATTCAAAATATGACCAAGTAAAATAAATGAACTTCCATTCTGGAAAATTTCAAACCGGCCATATTTGCAGAACTTGGCTCAAACGAAAAACTTTAATCGTTTAAACTAATGATATAAAAACGGTACGTAGTATAACACATATGATCCTTATTATTATTAACTTAACATGGAATAATATTAGACATCATAATACAGAAACAATCGTATATGAATGTGCCCCCCAAGAATAAATGAATCCAAAGGCCAAATGAAGACATAAACAAAGTAATAACCTAATCAAATAAGAAAAAAATGATTTACAAAAGTGGTTTGATGAAAAGAGACAACTATATAACGAGATAAGTTTTGAAGAGAAAGAAACAAAAAAGAAAAGGTTTAAAGAGTAAAAGAAACTCTATTTTACAATTTAAACCTTTCTTTTCCTTTTCAAAATCAAAACTCGCAAATCATATCTTAATTTTTCTGAGTAGCTTTGGAATACTTGGTCTTAATCCAGTTGAATCCAGTGGTAGTGCCATCCTTCAACTTCTTCACGCCACTGGAAGCTACGGCTTTGGTCTTGTCGATACCATGGCCTAGCTTCTCCTTGTATTTAGCAGTACCGTTGGTCTTCTTGTCATGTCCAACCATCACTGGATCAGGCCCATCGTCCCACTGATCGGCCCATGAAGTTCCATAGGATGAAGAGCTGTGTCCATTCATGTCTGATGAAATTCTTGATGAGATATTGAAGGATTAGGATTATTTGAGTGTTGCTTCAGATTGTATTAGAGGTTTTCAGGTTTCAACTAAGGACTGCTTCAATGCCTTTTATATAATGATATCGAAGCGTGTGAAAGGTAGTTGATCTAGAAAGTAAGATATCGTGTGGATTTTGGCATGTGGATATAATTACTAGAATTAATGTTATAAAAGGAATTATATTATATGTATCTATTAATAATGACAATCTATGATGTTATGGTGACCGTGTTCAAAATAGACGCCTAGAATGGAACCTTCTATTAGCTAGTTTATGAAATTTATTGTTTATTGATTTGAATAAGCAAATAAGGTTTTGGACCAACACGTCTAGGACCATGGTGGCTTCCGCGATAGATTGTGTGAAGGAGGATCCTAGAAGCTTCTAGGGCTCATAAAGGTCATTTTGGTTTATTTTCTATAGTCAAATTCAAATAATGACAATAATAAGTTGATAGTAGGGGCCAAAAAAGTAAGAGGGAACTCAGGTTCCTCAACTCACCGGTTCCCACCAGAATGGACAATGCTCAGTTAGGAGTTGAAAATCAAGGTTCTGAAAACCGAATCGGTCATCGAACCGCTCTAACTATTGGTTTACTGGTTTATAGGTTCAACCGGTTCGACCGTGATTGAACCGAAAAAATCGTTTTATAATAAAATAATAAATAAAATATACACATGAAAATTATTTGAACTATAAATTAGTCATTTTTGTGACTAACTTTTAATTTTAAAATCTTTTTGATAGATAATTTAGAAAGTACATATGTATCTAGCTTTAGGAATTATTTAATCAACACTTTACTTTGTATTACAATTTACATGTTAGAATTTAAGTAGCCTTTGTTCTATATTAAATATTTTGGATTCAGAGATTATCCTTTGATGATAACCAAGCAAGAATTGGAGTTTTAGTTGTTCCATCAAGCATTACAAAATTATGTCTTCTTAACAGTGGTTGTGAATGAATTCACTGAAATTGGTTCACAGATCATAGTCCACTTTTATCTGTCAAAACAAAATTGTTAGGCTTCTCAAAATGAGCATGATATCAAAAAATAATACATGGAAGGAGAATAACTTTTACAATGAATCCTAGCGTAGGAGGGTCACACTCTAGTAGAGTATAAACTATAAAGTAACATAGTTTCATTAATTCTGAAACCTTCATTTCTTCACAAGAACATAAAGAACAACTCGGTTGCTGCGATAATCAGGATGCCACAGATTTTGATCAATGCGACCAATTCTGAAATTGTTCACTGCAGCTTCTAGGAAGTACTCAAGAATGGCATCTGAAACCAGAAAAGAAAAAAAGATCTCAGAACTTATAATACTTGTGAGGATTAGGGACCAAAAATGAAGTTAAAAGAAACAAATCCTTCACCATTTCGAAGCTCGCCAGCCAAAAAGATAGTTGTATTAGGCCCAAAGAGTTGCCCTAGCGTCTCTAGCAGATTGAGTTGAAAATTCATTGGTATATTAACTCAAAATCTTGAAACATCTTATAGCACTCTTTATCTTTATATTATCCAGTTCCCTAATATACCAAAATGGATCTTTCTTAATCATGTCAAAAGCCAAACTATAAGAACTAATTTAAAAGAAAATAAATGACAAACTATATCAGTTTATCATGTCACAAAATCCAGTTCAGTTTAGCAGGATCAGTTCAGAGTTCACAGTTTCAGAGTTCATCATGTCACAAAATCAAAGAGCTACTCAATCAAACTCATCAGGAGACAGAGACATGCAACAGTTATTCAATGATTCAATCAAACAATCACAACACCACCCCAGATGAAAAAAAGTTAAAAGAAGCTCCCAAGATTAATACTTGGGTGTATTATTGACCTGTTCAACAATGTTGCCTGCTGGAGAAAGAACTTCTTGCCTTTTAGCAGAGAGCTTGGCCAAAGTGGTTGTGTGAATGGCTCCAACGACAGCTACAGAGTAACAAATCCATTTTTAGCAATAATTTCAACAACACAAAATCAGTTATTTGATTTCCATTCACAATTTCACATTCAGAAATTAAAAAAGCAGCAACAGAGTATCAAATCCATTTTTAGCAATAATTTCAACAACACAAAATTAATTATTTGATTTTCCTTCACAATTTCACATTCAGAAATTAAAAAAAGCAGCAACAGAGTAACAAAAATCAATTATTAATTACAAAAAAAAACTAATACCTAGGCTAGAAGCTGGATCCTGGAAGGCTGGAACAGGGCAGAGCTGGCGAGGGTGTGGAAGTGGCCGGGGACGATGGCTGGGAAGACAGTGGCCGACGTGGTGGTGTGGAACAGAGCTGGCACCGGCAGGAAGTGGCTGCGCGACGGAGGCAAGAGACGAGACCGGCGACGGTGGCTTCGATTTTCGAAGCTCAAACGGCGGTGGCTGGACGGACGTTGCGCCGTTGCCTTCGAAGCTCGAAGCTGGGACGGCGGCGGTGGCTGGACGGACATGCGCCGGCGGCTTCGATGACGTTGAGACGAATTGGGGCTAGAGTCTGGACTCTGGACTGCTGCTTCGCGTTGTGGAGGCTGGAGACTAGAAGGAAGAGGGGTTAGGGAACTTAGGGTTGCCATCCCTGCACAACAAAACGCTGCGTTTTTGTTAAGATTAAAAAATCGGCCGGGTCACGGTTCGGTTCGACCGAACAGTTTTCGGCCGGTTCAACGGTCCAATGACGGTTTTTAAATTTGTCAGTTTTATTTTCTATCCGAACCGTAATTAATAACGGTTCGCGGTTCGACCGGTTCGACCGTCCGATTCGAACCAGTTTTCAGAACATTGTTGAAAATCAACCCAAATCAACATAAAAGTAAAGGAAAATAATTAATTAAATATATTCGTTTTATTTCTTGTAAGTGAAGAAAAAAATAGAATTAATAAATACATCATAATTAAAAAATTGTTGGTTATCCAGAATTTTCTAGAAGAGAATATTGTATCGTCCAGCTGGCCGAATTATTTTAATTTCTATGAATTTTTTTTTTTTTTTTTTTTATGGAAATGTTAATGAAATGACCCTAACTTGGGTAATGCCGCACTCGTCTTATTGGCCTTAAGGGTATCTTAGTTTTCAACTAACCAACATAAGAAATGGAATAATTTTCTTTTGTTGGGCCTAAAGAGATTATCAAAGCCGATAAATTAAAAAGGGTGATATAGCCATATAGGCATATATGATATAGCAAGGTGGAAAAATTATGGACTAAAAAAACGCAAGGTGGAAAAATTCAACATCATCCGTTTTTGGTGACTTATCCAGTTATCCAGAGCTATCATTGACAGAAAAGGGAGAATTGAAGAGAGAGGCCAAGCCAAGAAAAAAAAAAAAAAGAACTCAGACCAAAAAAAAGAAAAAAAGAAAAAAAATAAAAAAAAGAAGAGAGTGAGAGACAAATTATGGTACTTCTTAATATGTTGTATTTGGTTTGAAATTTGGCAAGATCAACTAAGGATACTGAGCTCCATTAAGAGTTTGTCATTGGCCAATAGATTATTGCATGCATAAGGTGGAATTTGAACTCTCGAAACTTACTTAAAATGGCTAGTGAATTAACTACTAGACCAACCCAATTTGATTTATATGAGTGAATTTATGATATTGTAATATTTAGAATTAAGAATGATTCAATCCATGCAGAAAAAAAAAAAAGTGGAAACCAACCACAGACAATGAAAGAAAAGGGTTGTTTCTTTATGTTTTACCAAAGTCAAAATTCTTTTAATTTAGAAAGTGATATTTGTATCACTTATTTTTAAAATATGTTTTATAATATAAAAAACAAATTTTTATCTTCTCTAATACTTGTATCAATAATTTCTAATACAAAGATAAAATATATATATAAAAAAAGTGTGCATGAAAAAAGATCATATAATTTTTTTTAATTTATCTGTGTATTTTAGTTGATGCTACACTTGAGATTGATATGTTAACTAATGTTACAAAAATAGCAAAAGGTGTTAACTCCGATCCATGCTTTTGTATTTAATATTTATATATATGTATGTATTAGAAATTCTCTATAATCTATAATTTTTTTTATTGTGTTTTTCATTTAAAATTTGATCGTACCGTCACACAAATTATCATAGGTATAATTTTTCGTTGGTGTTCAAAACTAATCCAAACCCAACAAAACCGACGGGCTGAATAAAAAAAAAAAATCGAAAGCTGAAATAACTGAAAATCGAAAAAATCGAAAATTTGAGTTTTTGCTTTTTTTTGTCAAATCGGTTCGATTTTCAATTCTAGCAGTAAAAATCTGAACCAAACCAACTCAAACCAGTACTATATAAACTATTCTATAAACTCTCAAGAATATCCCAATTACTAACCCTAACTAAGCAGGGACCGTGACTCTACATTCCACAACACTCATTCACTTTTCTGACTCTCCATTCCCCAACGCCGCACCCTAACCCTAAATCTCCTCCCAGAGAACGACGAGCCCAGACCCCAGAGGCACTCCCCTCCCTTGCGCAGTGCCGTCCGTCAATCACAAGTACAGCTTCGTTCGTCATCTTTGATTTGTGTTGTAAAATTTGTCTTTCACTTTCTTTGTCTCGTTTACATGTAAATTTATTGTTTCTCAATTCATAAAATCCACAAAAAAAACCTTATATAGTTTATGGTTTTGGTGTTTGAGGAAGAAAGAAACTGTCAATCAGGTAACTGCTTAAGCGTCCGGATTCGGTTGTTATTTTTTTCAACACCTAGTTATCAGAGGTAACACAATTTTTGTTTTTTTTTGTCACTTTCTTTTATGAATTTAATTTTGTGTGGTGTTTGTTTGCTGCTTTTGGTTTACAAAAGTTCTAGTTTTATGAACAACTCAATAATTACATCAATCTTTATTTTTAAATTTCGTATGTTTAAAATTATTTTGTGTATGTTATAATATGTGTACGTTCTTTTTAACCCAATCAATTAACCCCCTAATTTTAAACCTTTTGTTAATTCTAAAAGTGAATTGAAAGAGAAAAAACCTTTTTTCTCTCTTTTTCAAATATACATGGTCTCTCTGTCTTAGTATCTTACTGGTTAGAATGGGTGGTAAGTAGGGGTGTGCAAAAAAATGGTTTTACTGAACTGAATTGAAACTGAACTAAAACTACATGTTTTAAATAAACCAGTTTTTTCAAATAAAAAACTGAACTGAAACCATAGTTTTTATGAAAACCAACTTATTAAAAACCAGTTTTATGGTTCAGTTTAGTTTTAAACCAAATTAAAACTGGTTTTATTCAAACTCTAAGATTACTTTTTACATACTCTTTCTCTCTTTCTCTCCCTCTCTCTCTTTCCTCTTTTCCCCTCCTCTCTCCTCTTCTCTCTCTCTCTCTCTCTCTCTCTCTCCCAAGGAGTGTACAAAAAATTAGTTTCACTGAACTGAATTGAAACTGAACTAAAACAATAGTTTTTATGAAAATTAGTTTATTGAAAACCAATTTTTATGGTTCAGTTTAGTTTTAAACCAAATTAAAACTGGTTTTATTCAAACTCTAAAATTACTTTTTACATACTCTTTCTCTCTCTCTCTCTCTCTCTCTCTCTCTCTCTCTCTCCTTTCCCTCTTTCTCCCCATCCTCCCCTCTCTCTCTCTCTCTCCCCTTCTCTCTCTCCTTCTCTCTCTCCTTTTCCCCTTCTCTCTTCCCTCTCCCTCCCTCTCTCACCCTTCCTTCCCCTCTCTCTTCTCTCTCTCTCTCTCTCTCTCTCTCTCTCTCTCCTTTCTCACTCTCACAATCTTTTCCCTCTCTATCTCCTCTATCCCTTCTCTCTCTCCTTTCTCTCTCTCTCTCCTTCTCTCCCTCTCTCTCTCCCACCTTCTCTCTCTTTTTCTTTCTCCCCATTCTCTCTCTTTCTCTCTCTCTCTCTCCCTCATCTTCTCTCTCTCCTTCCCTCCCCTTCCCTCCTCTCTTCCTCTTTCTCTCTCTCTCTCTCTCTCTCTCTCTCTCTCTCTCCCCTTTTCCTCTTTCTCCCCCTCCCCTCTCTCTCTCTCTCTCTCTCTCCCTCCTTTCCCTTTCTCTCTCACTCCCTCTCTCCCCTATCTCGCTCTTTTCCTTCTCTTTTCCTTCCCTTCTCTCTCTTTCTCTCTTTCTTTCCTATCCCTCATCTCTCTCTCCTTTTTCCTTTTCTCTCTTTCTCTCTCTCTCTCTCTCTATCTCCTTTCGTTCTTTCTCTCTCTTCCCTCCCCTCTCTCTCCTCATCTCCCGTTCCTTCTTCTCTCTCTCTATCTCTTATCCTCTTTCTTTTTTCTCTCTCTTTTCTCTTCTCTCTCAGTCT